>NC_056739.1:1699941415-1700101415 GCF_019279795.1 Protopterus annectens | reverse complement strand
TTAACCAGAGTCTCTTTAATTGATGGCAGGTGTGTACCCAAGAAGACTGAATGCTGTAATTAAATCAAAAGGTGCTGCAACAAACTATTAGTTCAAGGGTGTGCACACTTATGCAACTAGCTTATTCTTCGTTTTTTATTTTTTATATTTTTCCCCTAAAAGATTTGTATGTTTTTCAATTGAATTGTAGAGGTTTTAGGTCATATTAAAGGTGAGAAAAATTTTGAAATGATTTATTGTGGTCTCATTTTTTTTATATCACAAAAACAACAGGGGTGAGTACACTTTTTATATCCACTGTTCATATATATATATATAAATCTAAGTAACACAAAGTCAAACATCAAAGCATTGATCCCAAATGACCAAAATACAAAATACTGAAATTTTTAACCCCAAAAGGGCAAGCACCCTGGAAACCCAACTCCTCTAATTATATATATATATATATATATATATATATATATATATATATATATATATAAATAAATATATACATATACATATATATATATATATATATATATATATATATATATATATATATATATATATATAATATGAGATCACACAACAGCAGGAAAAAGGCACATTCCCACTTCCTGCCATACTGCAGTCTTCAACAAAGTAATGCCATCATTCTGTGAACATATGATTTTTGATAACTTCTGTTGGTATTATAGATGTTTGATATGAGGAATGTTTGACTATATATAGGTATGCACACACACACACATATATATTTATATATATATATATATATATATATATATATGTGTTGTTGTGACTTTCAGCTTTTCCTGGTTAGGGGTTGCCACAGCGGAACGCTGGTCTGCTAATGATTGGCAGTTGATTTTTACGTACTGAGTTGCCAGCCCTGATGCACAACCTTCAACGAAGGTATGCCCGTTCATGTATGTCTCCACGCAGAAGACTCTCTAACTGAGAGTCGGACCGGACAGCGTCTTACTGTGAGGTGACAACTCTACCGCAGCACCACCACAGCGGATATATATATATGTATATATATTTTTATATATATATATATATATATATATATATATATATATATATATTTATATATATAGGTGGAGATGTGCTCTAGAGAGGAGAGGAATGAAGGTCAGCAGGACTAAGACAGAATATGTGTGCGTGAATGAGAGGGAGGATAGAGGAATGGTGAGGATGCAGGGAGTAGAGTTAGTAAAGGTGGACGAGTTTAAGTACTTGGGATCAACAGTTCAGAGTAATGGTGAGTGTGGAAGAGAGGTGAAGAAGAGAGTACAGGCAGGGTGGAATGGGTGGAGAAGAGTGTCAGGAGTGATTTGTGACAGACGGGTACCAGTAAGAGTGAAAGGGAAGGTCTACAAAAGGGTAGTGAGACCAGCTATGTTATATGGGTTGGAGACAATGGCATTGACAAAAAGGCAGGAGTCAGAACTGGAAGTGGCAGAGTTAAAGATGTTAAGATTTACACTGGGTGTGACAATGATGGACAGGATTAGGAATCAGTATATTAGAGGGTCAGCTCAGGTTGGACGGTTTGGAGACAAAGTCAGAGAAGTAAGATTGCGTTGGCTTGGATATGTGCTGAGGAGGGATGCTGGGTGTATTGGGAAAAGGATGCTAAGGATGGAGCTGTCAGGTAAGAGGAAAAGAGGAAGGCCTAAGATAAGGTTTATGGATGTGGTGAGAGAGGACATGCAGGTGGTCAGTGTGACACAGCAAGATGTAGAAGACAGGAAGAAATGGAAACAGATGATCCACTGTGGCAACCCCTAATGGGAACATACGAAAGAGAAGATATATATATATATATATATATATATATATATATATATATATATATATATATATATATATATATATATATATATATATACATATAGTGTGTGTGTGTGTGTGTGTGAGAGATTGGTATACATCACAAATAGAAATAGATGCTTTTTTCCTGAGTGTTTTTTTTTTTTACTAGCATGTGACTGTAGCTGGTATCCCTGGATAAAAGATCATTCAGTTCATGAGATGAGAACAGTGTAGTCACATGTGATGACCATCACTGTTGTCAGGAAAGTTGGGGTACCCCTCAACTCTTATGATGGCACCAGCACACCACTGGATCTGCATCCAGACTGTAGGAATCTCATACATAAATATTAGTTTCATTTCACTTGTAAATGACTATGTAAGATCAAAGCAGAAATGTATTAAACAAAGTAAAAGAGAAAAGAGAGCTCTACAACACACCCAAGACGTATAAGCCATTTTGTTCAATATTTACACTCGTAGTGATGTGGGCATACTGAAGAAATATAGACAGGGATGGAACTTAATTTGCTTAAAGTTGAAAATGATGAATAAGAAAGTCTTGTGATGTATAAACTTGGAATTTAATGTTTAGGATTCCGCAGTATATCTACCTTAAAAAAAAAGTTGAGTCCTCAGTGCAACAGGATTCATGTTTTAATTTGGTTTCTTTTAGGAATTGACTGCAGGAAAACATGATTTGCTTAATTGATAACAAATCTGAGCTTTTCCAGCAGTTGTGGCATTGTCCTAGAAAATATATTTATATATTTATTCTTGGACACTGAAAGAAAACATTAGTATTTTTCGCAAAGACTATACAATAAAGAATTTACCCATGTACAACTGTACATGAGGCAGCCTTACTAAAGGCTGAGCAAATTACTTGGAGCTGTTGAACGGCACCTATGTACTGTTCTGCGTTCATTGACTAGGAAGCAGATGCCAGAATCTTCCTTAACACATGCTACACAGCAGTCAGGAAATGTACTGCTCAGAGTAAAGGAAGGACACGCTGTTAAGGAAGTGTCTGAGTAAGGGAGTTAGTGCCTTCTTTTAGTGGATGCCAGTGCTATGAATCAAATCCCTCTGATTCACTGAAAAGAAGCCCAGGCTTCCCGCTCAAAGCAAACAAATCAGTCTTATTCTCTTAGTTCTCCCATTTATATAGTGCCAGCATTTTAGACAAGCAACTTTTTATATTACATTTCCTTTTTCCAGATGTCATGTTTCGTGTTTTTTTTTTTCTCTCTCTCTTTACGGCTTCCTGTTTTGAGATGTATGTAGCCTGACTCACTTAATTCTAAATGTTTTCATTAATTTAGGTTTTTTTTTTTTTTATTAGGGTATTTGTACCATGCTGCAGGGATCAGGCAGTGGCACGACACTTTAAAATACTGGAGATGAACTTTGACACTGAAGCCCAGTGGCAGCTTCTTTTGTTTGCTGTGCAGTCAGGATTTTAGTAATGAGCTGGAAACAGCAGAAATGTCTTCATTACTTAAATACCAAGAGTATCCAAATCACCACTTGCTAACTGTATGCTCAGCATGGCATCAGTTTCCCTGTATCTCAGAAATTCTGATTTTCCTTCACCCTGGATATTAATTCATAGAGAAAATAAAATGCATATATGTCCAACACTGAATCTTTTTGTTCATTGTTCTATTAATACTTTCTAAAAATAGGTCTTTACTTATAAAGTATTATAGGCTTGGTTAACTTCAAGCTTGGTGGTGTAATGATACAAAGACATTGTGATTACTATTCTAACACCAGCAGCAATGTATGGAGCTCTTTCAAAAACAGCATGATTGGACTTTATATAGCACGTCAGCATATTTAAAAATGCAACATTTAGCCTTCTACAAGAACAAGCAGAAACAGTTGATTTGCCAATGGAAATCTCTGTGAGGGTTGTTTCTGCCAATCGATATCACTGAAAACAATTTTGGAAGTTACTACTGAGGCTGCCTTTTTTCCTACTATTTTTGCAGCCATGGAGTTAGTATATGTTAGTTGCAAGCCCCCCCACCCCCCCACCCAATAGAGATGCTGTGGGTTTGCCCCTTGCAAACAATACATTATTTCTTTGTTGCTGAAAATACAACACTAATATGTAGCCCTCTCAGAGAGTGGCATTGTTGACTCAGTGGTGGCCATATCTCTCAAACTTTTGCACAAGAAATGTGAATAAAGCCAAAAATAATGGGGAGGGGGGTGGCAAAGGCACAAAAATAGGGACAGCTTTTAAAAATTGTTCTTAGAATCTCCGAATGTTGCTAGAATAAATAGTGTTGTGTTAGCATGCTTTTTCTGAAGGATATAAAGTCTAAAACTCAAAAGTCTGTCATTATTTTGTGACTTCAGTCCTCAGTGACTTGCCAGAAAACCACAAATTGTATTAGTAGTAGACCAAATATACGAGGCAAAAATCTGGACATTTTGTAAAAATCTGGACAGTTAGAAGGCTTTGTGGTGGCTTGGGGCATGGCTGGGTGGTACTGCATTGTAATACAATGAATCAGAAAAGAAGAGCTGCAGGCAGGGAGGGCAGGACATGGCTTACATCACAAAAACATGGTCCAGTAACAATAGGGGGGTGGGATCTGAAGGTACTATGGTGTAGACAGATTACTTGGGAAATATAAAAAAGGGAGGGGTGGAGATGAAATAGTGATGTACATAAAAAGAAGGAATTAAATGCGATCAGAAAAAAAGGGTAAACACCACTCCATGAAGGTGGAAAGAGAATGAACAGGGTCAGAGCATACAGTAAGCATCCTGGAGGTTTATGCAGAGAAAGCAAGGAATGCTGGTTGGTCAGTACTATGCATCATCTGCTAGGTGCATCAGGGGAGGGGGGAAGGAATGAGAGACTGGAGGAGAGAATAAAGGAGTGACATGGGAGGAAGAGGGATATACTCATATGGGAATCTGAGTGAGCTAGGAAGAGTATGAATGAATTTGAATTCCACAGTAGAGAAAAAATAGGAGTTGACTAAGTTCATAGGTTCATAGGTTGGTACTAAGCTATCGGCCCTTGGGCCTATACAAGCCTAGCCATAACAGTTTCCTGGAGATTTCTTCCACACTATTTTCTTCCCTGGACCCCTGTCTAGCAGGGCGACTGGCGTGATCCCCAGGGTGAATTTCCTTTCTCCCATACAATCGTCAAGGTTCCTTTTGAAGAGGGCCAAAGAGGCGCTCTGCTTGATATGTATGGGCAGTCTATTCCAGAGTCTGGTGAGTCTCCGGGTCAGGAACCTATCCCTCCAGCATGTTCATAGGTTCATAGGTAGGTACTAGGCTATCTGCCCAAGGGCATTTATAAGCCTAGCCAGAGTGTGTCGGCTTTGGCACCCCATTGATTAATTAATTGATCCTCTGTCAAGCAGAGCCAATGAAGTGATCCCAGGGGTGTATTCTGTTACCCATCCACTTGTCAAGATTTCTCTTGAAGAGTGTTAGTGAGGGTCTCTGCCTAATGTAGTTTGGAATTTTGTTCCAAAGCATGGGGAGTCTCTGTGACAGGAATCTATCCCTCCAGCATGTTCTATTTATTGTTGTGGCAAGGTTTAGCTCACTAGAGTGCGTGGCTCGCAGTGACTTGGATTTCTTTAGGTGGAGCATGTCCATCAATTCTGAGTTGGACATGGCTTTGTAAGTCAGGCAGAGATCACCTCTGAGTAAGCGATATGCCACTGAGTACAGCCGGAGCTTTTTCAGTCGGGATGCATAGGACATATGTTTGAGGCCAGTAATCCTCTTGGTGAGGTATTTTTGTGGTCTTTCCAGCTGTTGGAAGTGTCTTGTGAGGTACATCCCAAATGGGGCATTGTACTCTATGATGGGTCTAATGAGTGACGAGTAGAGGAGCACTATAACCTCTTTATTTCTAAATGTGAACCCTTTAGTAACTAGATGGGCTACATAGAAGGATTTCCTAACTACTTTGGCAATATGATTGTCAAAGGAGAGATTACTATCTACCTGGGTCCCCAGATCTCTTATTACCTCTTCTGTATTAAGGGGGCTGCCACCTATGTGGTAATTCGTGGGTGTTTTCTTTTTCCCAAACGGGATGACTATGCATTTTTTGGCATTTAGCTTGAGGCCATGACTTTGACACCAGGTGTCGGTCTCAGTAAGGCCCTTTTGGAGGATGTCCGTGTCAGCCAGAGAGTCAATTATGGCTCCATGTTTAGAGTCATCGGTGAACTTGGTTAGCCGTAGTCCTCCTGTGTTTGCCTGTACTTTTGAGAAGTATATGCCGAACAGTAGTGGTCCCAGGACCGAACCTTGCAGGACACCACTTGTGACTAGTTTAGAGTCGGACATGGAGCCTGCTGTTCTCACCGTGTGAGTTCTGTCTGTAAGCCAGTTGGCAATCCATCTTGTGATGTAGGGGTTTATGTTCAGGCTGGTGATTTCCTGTAATACCCGAGTGGGGAATGGTGATGAAAGCCTTGGCGAGGTCAAGGTAGGATGTGTGAACCACCTTTCCCTTGTCTATGGCCTTGGTGACTGTCTCAAAGAAGTCAACCAGGTTTAGTAGGCATGATCTGCCCTTAACAAAGCCGAGCTGGGTTGGGTCAAGTGTTTGGAGGTTCCCAATGTCTTTGTTAATGAGTTCCATGATGATGTGCTCCATAGCCTTGCAGACCAGGCTAGTTAGGCTTATGGGGCAATAGTTACAAACATACTATCAGTCACCCCACTTCACAATTTAAATTTATTATTATTGACAAGATTTCTATGCATAGAAACTTTAAAGCAGGCTGGCACGATAGACTTAACAATATGGAATCAACTTGGATTACCAGGTTAGGGGGTCTTTTCAAACCTGGATTAAATGAATTGGAATAAGCGTCAGCCTACTTTTCTATGCATTATAATATGCATATTTCCTATATATTATAGAATGCATCTTTTATGTATTATAATATGAATATTATCATATATCTAACATTGCATATATCATTCTATATGAATATAATACTGTTTTCAGCACAGATTGTGAATTATAATATTATTTTAACATAACTCATGTTTTTGATATATGCATACTGAATGTGTTTCAAATTAGGGGATATGCCTTTAAGACATCTTGTTATATCAATACATTTTTCTATATAAAGGCCATACCAGGATGGAGCTGTTGTTCATTATTGTAATTATTTACACTGAAGAAGGCTCAATACAGCCGAAACTGGTATGTTTTTGGATTAATAAATGATAATACAGCCATATTCTACCTTGTGCTGGTTCGTTTTTGGATCGTTTTTTCGGGCAGTAGTTACCAGGGTCAGTTGTGGCCCCTCCTTTGTGAGGAGGAATAACCGTTGCTGTGCGCCATTCTATGGGCACGTAGCCTGTGATGAGGCTGAGGTTGAGCAGTGTGTTTAGGTGGGGGTTGCTTTGTTCTATAGTTCGTGCAAGACGCAGCCTGGGACACCATCTGGTTCCATTGATGCTGTGTTTTTGGCTTTTGAAAGGGCTGTTTTCACCTATGCGTCTGTGATTTTTGGGACACTACACTTTTCCGATATTGTTGTGGGCCCTTTTGGGGGTGAGAGGGGGTGAAGTTTGCACTGAAGCTATCTGCCAGGATGTTGGCAATATCAGTAGGTTCCCTATATTTTGTGCTATTTTGCACTAGTTCAGTGCATGTCTGCGAGTTGCCACTTAGATTCTTAACATAGCTAAAGAAGGCTTTGTGGTTATCTTTTGAATCCTTGGCTATTTTTCTTTCGAAGTTAGCCTTGGGTGATTTCATGATGGACCTTAGTTTCTTACTGATAATGATCAGGGATGTCTTTCCTTCTTGGGATTTGCTTTTTTTCTGAACTAGTTTCCTCCTCCTATTGTATAGCCTGTTTATGGCAGGGGTCCACCAAACTGATTTCCTTCTCTTAGAGAAATGAGTTTTGTTTGTTCATTGTGATGACAAGGTTTAGATCCCTGGACATGCGGCTGTTGGGCCATGAGTAGTTCTGTCAGCTGGACTCAATCTGTACAAACTAAGACAAGATTCTGAATGAGGTCCTAATCAAAATGCAACATATTGAAGAGATGTTCAGGTAAAGGTGCCATTAGCCAGCTGTGGTCATGCATTATGTGGTTTAGGGTATGGCAGGTAAAAACTAAACACAAGGGTAATATGCAGGAGTTTAGAGAATTGGATGATTATTAGTTGGGGGAGAGGGCTAAACTTTATTTGGATGACTGGAAACAACTTAAGGAAGTAAACAAGCCCTGGGATTGTGTGAGAGGTAGGGTACTTAAGACAACAGACAACAGTTTGAGGAACAGGCAAAAAGGCAAGGAGAGGAGAGGGCCAATGTGGATATCAGGAAGGTGAGGGTAGTGATTAGGGGAAAGAGCTACAAGAAGTGGCAATAAGGGGTGGTGAGGTTGAAGAGGCACAATTCAAGGAGGCAAGGAAAAAGTGAGTTGCTAGGAAGAGGTCAAGACAAGGGAATAAAAGTTTGTGTGTGTATATAACAAAAGAAAGGAAGGAGGAAGGGACAGGTATATTTTTGCAGAACAAAGATGGGAGGAGTATCACAAAAAATGGAGATACTGAATGAATACTTTGCTTCACTCCTAAAGTGTAAAAGAAAAAAGTAGAACTATGCTGAAAAGTAAGCAGGTCAGAATGGGGAGTGAAATGGACAGACACCAAGATAGAGAGGGAAGATGCTGAGAAGGAACTAGCTTCCCTAAGGGAAGATAAAGCCCATATATATCCGGTGGGTTGCCCCTTGTGCCTTTGGCAGTTTGACCATTTTGCTGGCAGATACCTGGTGAAGGAAACAGGCCTGGTACCCTAATATCAGTGGCAGAAAAAGTCATGGAGAGAATCCTAAGTGAAAGGCTGGTTGCCTTACTACTCTTCCAGGACAATAACTAACAAAGTTTCATGTCCAGAAATAGTCATCGGTCAAAACTGATGCAAGTTTATGGCTGGGTTACAGAAGAACTTGATAAGGGAATATGAGTAGATATTTTCTATCTGGACTTCACCAAGGCCTCTGACTTACTCCTGCACAGGAAACTAACAAGAAAATTAGAAGGGATTGGGGTAGGGCCAAGACTAAGGAACCAAATAACTACACAGTCGAATAGTAAGATATAGGGAGTTGTTGAGATGGACAATGTCAGGAATAAGGAAAGGGACAACTGGAGTACTGCAGAGGTTGGTCCAGGGCCAGGTACTCATCAGGGAGAAAGAAATATAAAACCCAGACATGGATCTTGATTTTCTTACCATTTGAAGGAACTGAAGGATTATTACCAAGGCTACTACAGCAAGCTTTCTTAGAAAGCAACAGTTACTCTGTGTAAGGTACCTCAAACTTTTCTGGGAATGAGTTAATAAAGATCATGAAAGGTCTCTGTCAATTACTACCATAAGTAGTGTTACTACCAATAATTCAGTTGACTAGTCCTTTGAAAGTACACATTTCATGGACAGACTGTCCACTTAATAGTGCTCTGTTAAATGGTTTTGTCTGAGGTACATGTGCTGAATTGCCACATATGGTGCCAAAATTCTAGTTTGTCTGTGTCATTCAGTTGAGAATAAGCCAGAGAAGGGTAAACCTCATCTGGAACTTCATCCTGCCTTCCTGAAAATGGTGGTACCTATTACTGCAAAACCTGTAATATTTACGTCTTTCGGCTTTTCCCGGTTAGGGGTCACCACAGCAGAACGCCGGTCTGTTCATGATTGGCAGTGGATTTTTACTGTGCCGAGTTGCCAGCCCGATGCCCAACCTTCAATGAAGGCATGCCCATTCATGCTCGCACCTACCTGCATGTCTTTAGCATCACTCAACTGCGGGGAGGACATGCAAACTCCACACAGTAGGCGCTTCAGCCGAGAATCAAACAGGAGAACCTCTTGCTGTGAGGAGACAACACTAACCGCTGCACCACCGTGTCAATACATAACATAAATCTATCATCAGGAGTGGTACTCCCACTTTAAAACTTGCATTGATTATTCCTCTCCCAAAGTAGCCAGCCCTCTGGGCACTACAAGGAGTCTGACCTTTTCTAGCATTTTATTCAAAAGACTTCCACACCACAGTTACCACACTGTTCTTAGTCTGTCCTTCGCTAGAGTGCCCTTCCCTGTCGACTGGATACACAGAATGTCCAATCTCCTTACCATCAAGTCATCCACTTCCAAACTGCATCCTGTTATTGAACCTGCATTCAGTGTTGTGTTCATGTTTGGTTTTATATCCAGCTTTTGCTCAACAGAACTATTTCATGTAAACCAGGCTGGGAAGCTCGATACTGGCAATCAAGCAGCTTAATGATCCAAGGCTGCTGGGCTTTATTGTTGGCACATAAACCCCTCCCACAATTAGCATGGGTCCCTGGCCTAGGTCAGAGTAGGCCAAGTTCTTAACCCACTTATTACTGGCAAATATCCATGCCCATAGTGGTGCTGTGGTAGCGCTGTCACCTCACAGCAAGACGTTGTCCTGTTCGATTCTCAGCTAGAGCGTCTTCTGTGTGGTGGCATGCGTGAATGAGCGTGCCTTTGTTGAAGGTCGCACATCAGGGCTGGTAACTTGGCACATAAAAATCCACTACCAAACATTAGCGGACCGGAGTTCCACTGTGGCGACTCCTAACCGGGATAAGCCGAAAGACACAACAAGTCAGCATGACCAAATCACCTTCAGGCATTTTTTTGTACATGAACTGGCTAGCCCTGCTACAGTATACAGTCTGTGAGCCATGCTTTCCTAACAAGAGGAAACATAACACAGCAGTTGATGGCTAAAGTAATTGGTCTGTACAATTCTTCCCCCAGCAGGCACCATCTAAATTCTGTGCTGCTGCTGCCCATGACTTCATTCAGATAGATTCAAATTGATAGAGAAAGCTAGAAATGATCAAATAACTGACTTCCTTTATAAATTTAAAATTTTCTTCACATATCAACATAGCTTCACAAAAGGTGGAAGCACTATCACAACCGTTCTCCCTATTAGTACCTTCATTGTTACTGCAGCTAATCAGGGCCTTCTTACTGCTGTTCTCCATCTATTTTTCAGCAACCTTTAACACCATTGCCCACTTTCCCCACCTAAACTTCCCTATACGACTTCAGTTTTGGCACTTCCACCATTTTGTGATTTAAGGGCTACTTGTCCAACAGAATCTTCATAGTCATCGAGGGGAGATTCATGGTACTGGGTTGTAGCCCCCCCCCCCCTTAGAAAAAAAAGAAGAAATAAATGGTGTTTAAATTCAGTACAATTCCAAAAAGTAGGTTATTATTATTATTATTATTATTACTTGTAAAGTAAAAATAAAAAATTGGCTTTCTGTATTCTTTCCTGGTGCTCAGAACTCCATCATGTGCAAGGCTCTGAGAAATTCTGAGACAGAGAAAATCAACTTAATTCACTTGCCAGGCTGTTTTTAAAACAGCCTGGCATTAGGCTTATTCCACCAATGCATACTTGTTGAAGACATCAGAAATGTCACTCAACAAGCACATTATCAGGCTGTTGCATGTAGCAGTAAAGAGCTCTTTAAATTTGCTCAGGCCTGAGGCAGCTTGCAGCTGAAAGTAAAAGAAAAGGGGTGTGAACATAGGAATATAAAGGCACAAGTACCGGAGCAAATTTTTTTACTGGCACTTTGCCTGCTCCTGCCACCATGTATGGAGGTGAGTACTTAGTGTACATGTGTGTGTGTCTGATTTTTTGCTTCATATTTTGCTCTGTGAGTGTGAACTGCAGTCACTAAGTAACGATAGCAGACGTGAATTTCGGTCAGACTTAATAGCCTTCAAAAAAGCATGGTAATACAAAGCCTGTTATTCTAGCAACTTTTTGATTGTATAAAGTCAATTCATATCCCTGCTTTTTGTATACTGACAACATTCAGCTGAGATAATAAATTCTTGTGTAGCGGTTATTTATATATTTATTCATTTATTTAGTGCAATCAATCATCTGAGTTATACTGTCATAAATTGTTGTGTGGCGGTTATTTATATATGTATTCATTTATTTAGTGCAATCAATCATCTGAGTTATACTGTCACAGTCATACAAGTGACTGTAATTAATGGCCTCATATGTGTGCACATGCATATTTATGTGGGGACATAGATGTTCTCAACTGTCTCTGATTTTATGTCTCATATTTTGGTCTGTTCCTCATAAAGTTTGTAGCTTTTCTAGAATATCAATAAGGACTGCAGTCACTAAATAATGATTACAGACAATTGAGTTTCAGACAATAGCTGTCACAAAAATACATGCTAATGTAAAAACTTGTATTCTAGTAACTTTCTCAGTATATGAAGACAGTGCCTGTCCCTGATTTGGGGCATTTGTCTACCATTATTTTTTTACCATTCTCCTGATTCTTGAGGTTGAAATATATGTGGGGGAGGAGTGGAATGAGTTGCACACTGGTTTATTAATTGATTTGATCACAAGCAAATATGTGAGGTGTACACCATTGCTGTCATACAAGCAGTTGTAATTGACAGTCACATCTGTGTATATGTATGCATGTCTGTGTGTGTGTGTGTGTGTGTGTGTGTGTGTGGGGGGGGATAAAATAAATGATTGTGGCCAATTGTTATTTTTATTTTCTTATTTTGGTATCAGAGTATATATTGTCAAAAAACTTGGGTTTGTTTGATCGGTACAGGGACTGTCTATGGATGAAAGTGATTGACATAGTTGGCATTTGTTGAAATTAAGCAGTCATTATTCTGATTTTGCAGAGGTAGTATGCACTTGTGTAAAGCTAGCTGGAATACTTCACTGTGTCAGTTTTTAACATTTGATTAGCGGGAAAGTGCAACTGGGTAGAAGCCCATTTTCAGTGGAGCCTCTGGAGAAAAGCTCTAATGTATTACAAAACATTTTAAGATTAATAATTTACAGTCTTTAAAAATAATACAAAAACAAATAAAGTTTAATTATTCCAAATTAGACATAATATAAAAACTTTGGTTAAGAGTAGATACAAGTTATATGACAATGAATTAACAGAGAAATTTTAGCCAGTTTATAGAGAAATTAAAGGTAGGTTAGTATAATACAAACAGGAATTGTAATAAATGAGAGAAAAGCAGGCTTATGGTATATTTGGAAAGAAGTTGCTAGAAGTAAGGAAGTGAGTAGAGAAGGAAGAGTAAGGCGATGCAGAGTATGAAAAGGTGTTTGTCCACATTTATGGATATAAGACCAGATTCATTAACGCCTACACTAAGTGTACATGATCTGTATTCAAGAACATCCCTACAACATTTTTGTGCTTTCTAGTCACTCAGAAAGATTGCACTAAATGTGCATGTAGACTACACTTTCTGGTAAGTTTTATAAATCCGCTTCGATATTTAAGGCAAGAAAATCAGTAGGAAAACTAAAATTAGGAGGCAGAAGGTATGAGTTATGCTTGTGTTGTGTGTACACTTACAACAGTGTGTACTTAGTGTTGGCATTAATGAATCTCAGGGAGAGTTTATCCTGGTCTTGAGCAAAAAAAGCGACAGCTTTTGGTAAGAAAGTCTTTCAGAATGGTTTTGAAGGATGGGAGGAAGGATAATGACCTGATGGAGAGAGGTAAGGAGTTCCAGGGCTTAGCAACTTGGTACAAGTACAGACAATGCCCAGCAGATTTCATAGGTTTGGGGACAGACATTTTGGTCACTACATTGTAATCACCAACTAGGAAGTTGTGTAGAATGTTTAGTGCTGGACAAGCAGATATATTTTGGATAATTTTATAGGTGGTAAGAAGCTATGTATATTTTAGATGATGGGGTAGTTCTAACCAATTTAGGCTTTTTAGCGCTAAACAGTGGTGGGTTCTGAAAGGGTATTTGCTGCAAATTTAGAAATTTTGTTATAGCATTGTTCAGGCTTTGATTTTTGTGATGCCTGAAGGATAGTAAGGATGGGATCACCACAAAGAAAGTGTGGGGAGAAGATAAGTAGTGGCAAGTGTAACTTTAGTTGTGTCAGTGAGAAAGCTTTTGGCTGTACAGGGCATCCTTAGGTTTTGATGAGTTTTTCTTATGAAATTTTGTATATGTAGGCCAAACTTAAGATTATCATTTAGTATCATCTCTATTAATTTGCTATGAGAAGTGACTTCAGTGGTTGTATTATCAAGAGAGAGGACTTAAAATTTTGTATTTTCATGGGAGGGGGATTTGGGGAAAAAGTAGTATTATTTTTTTCTAGGGGTGAGCATGAGTTGCGTGTTACAAAGCCATGTTTCAGTTGCTGCTAAAGCTTTCTGAGTAAATTTTTGGAGGTGTGCCACATTGTCAAATGTGTAAATGAGTGTGGAGTCATCTACGTACTGTATTAAGAAAGCCTGTTGTGCAGATGTGTGGAGGGTGTTGGTGAGAATGTTAAAGAGGAGGGGACCATGGATACAGACTTGTGTTGCACTGGTGATGACTGGGAGGTATGGAAAGAGGGTGATACTTATTGGATAGGTAGCTTTTGAACTACAGAAGGGTAGGCTGATAGAGGCCTAATAATATATGAAGTAGAAGTTTGCTGTAACAAAACTGTGTCAAAGGCTTTAGACAAGTATAGAAATAAAGAGACTAGTTTGCAGTTACATCTAACTTTATCTAGCTTTATTGAGAGTATATATATATATATATATATATATATATATATATATATATATATATACATATATACAAAATTTTCATATATATCTCTATACATACATATCTATATGCAGCTATATCTTTATATATATAAAGTTTATTATCAAAATTTTGATCTGCACGTATGGAAAGCTGGGAAGGCCGAAAGGCTGTTTTCAAGATTTCGTAATGCCGATCTGGAAAATGTTTGACTCTACATTAGCAAATGGTAGTGTGCATTTGCTAATGTGAAATTGATGTTCTGATAACAGGTCGCACTTCAGTGGGGATCGGGAAATGTACCCTTTTCTCACTATAGTGCAATCTCTGAGTTGGAATATATGATATGCAGGGGGTGTGGAGGGCGCAGCCCCCTTGCAAAAATGTTACCAGTAACATGGACATTTGACACTGGAACGTCTGGTGTTCAAATGTCGATTCCGTGTTACCATTTCCAAAATTCTGGTAATTCGTTACTACCAATTTCAGCAAACGAGTTTGATCAAAAAGTGGAAAACTATTTTGATTTTCCACATTTTGATAGTAAACCTATATATATATATATATATATATATATATATATATATATATATATATATATATATGTGTATATATATATATATATATATATATATATATATATATAGTTATTTATATATGTATGTATAGCTCAGAAGTGCTTTGTTCATACTTTGGGAAGGATGGAAGCCATGTTGTGTGGTAGATAGGAGATCTTCCTGCAGGAGATTTGTTTTTGAATACATTTTTCAAATGTTTTGGAGAAGGGGGATAAGGTTGCTATAGGTCTAAAGTTAGTAATGTCTGTTGAATTCCCTCCTTTGTGCTGATAATGTGTGACTTTTTCCATTGAGAGGGAATATGGGGTTCTTGGATTGACTTATTTATAAGGATTGAAACAGGGTATTTCACTTGGAAGGTCATCAGCTGAAGTAGAGCATGGTTTGAGTTTAAGACTAATTTTATATAGGATCTGGGCGCAGGTTTGAAAGTGTATGTGGTGATACATGGCTGCTGGGCAGGGTTAGGATTAGATGTTGGGGAATCCTTAGTTAGAGATGTTGTACTATTTATAAAATAAAAGTTGAATTATATTGGAGTTTTGAGTGATGAGTTATTGGGAGAGGGGTTAGAGCTGAATTTATGGCCAGGATGCAATATTTCTTTAATGGCTAACTAGAATTTTTTAGGGTTGTGTTTACTATTATTCTGAAAGTCAGTATGACTTCCCTACTCTGAGCCAGAAATCAAGGAGCCTCAATCCTCACCACTGACATCAGTGGGGAATGTTCACTTAGAAAAAGAATAAACACACACAGTATTTTCAGATGCAACTGTCTGAACCAAGCACAATTTCCCTTAAGAGCACACAAGGAGCACACTCCAGACCTGGGAATAGACTTTCTCTCCAGGACCCAAATAAGACTCCACATTTTCTGTGCAGAAATCAGTGCTCTGTGTCCCTGTTCTAAGTAGCTCTCACACACACACACACACACACACACACACACACACACACACACACACACACACACACACACACACACACACACACACACACACACACACACTCACACCTGGGAAAGGCTGGCACAGATTAACCAGCTATGCCAACTCCACTCAGACTATAAGGTAGATTCACTGCCACCAGCCAGCAATTTTAAGGCTCTTACCAGGGTACCCAATTACTCTTAGTAAAATCAGTATTTATACAAATGGTAATGTTTGACCAAGCAGCAAGACTTTCAGGAGCATGAACCAACAGTGCCACCAAATAAATGCAGTTACTCTTAAGGTTTAAAATATTTTCTAAAAGACCAGCCCCAATGAAAGATATAGCTATATTTAATAATAAATAATAAAATTGATACCATGAAAATACTGAATATCTACTTACAATAAACACCAGAGTTTCATTTCACAAGAAATATAAAAACAGCACAGCTGGAAAGAATCAGACAGATGCAGAAAAAGTTATTTACCTAATCTTACTATATTTTTCTAACTGACTGAAGAATTACTGTTGTCTACTTACTTGCTAGAGCAAGAGAAGATGAAATGGGTGAGTGATCTCGTCAGTTCCAAAACAGAGTGTTGAGTGCCTCTGTCACATCTTGCACTATTATCTAAATACAATTTCAGTGCTGGCTACAGAATGACATCACATCTGGTCACCTGATTCTGTGGTTCTCACAGTACCCCCTCACTAACAACCTGAGCCAGGATCTGGCACAGATGTGTCACAATACACCTATAACTCTGTTAATGCTTATTCCAGCATCTGAAGACTGCAAAAACAATTCCAACCTTTTCATCCTTCCTGCAGATACTAACCAGCCATTCACTGGCAATCCAGGGCAACTATTAGTTCACCACTAAGGACAATAAGTGCATGATCTGAGCCTAGACATTGCATCTCTGCAACATTCAGGCCCTTGAGATAAAATCTTTATGGCCTAAACCAAGTCATTTAATTTCAAGCTATTTTTCTTAAGGTTAGCTGAGCTGAGCTTAACCGCTTCCCTTCCAGCATCCTCTGTTAACATATATACATTTCATCAATTACAATACAGTCTGACATACATACATATATATTTCTTTTCTATTCAGCAGGACCCACTGTTGATACATTTTTAACACAAACAACTTTACAAATACATTTTTAACACAAGCATCTGTACAAATCAGTTCAATATTCAAATGACATAAAATTCTTTACAAAACTCCAGCTAGTTATGCTGGCATATGTTACACATGCACTGCCCTACTCTCACTGGCATAGCTGTAACTACCTAATAGCATCATATCTCTCCCCCAATTGAAGACCCAAGCTAGTTTTTCAAGTGACCCTTGCAAAACATTGCTTGAGAGAAATGAGCCTGTTTGGGAATATTTAATTAACCCATACCCTGTCTTAAGAACCCAGCTGCATTTGCATTGCTATTCTCACTACAGTGCTGTACCAGGTGGGTGTATCCAGGTTTCCCAGTGAATGTGTTTTGTAATACTGCTCAGATTTATTGACCCTGGGTAGGGGATAGCCACTGGGACATTGCTGTCCCTCCTACTAGCTTACAGTCTAAGCCTTAATGAGGAGATCAGTTACCAGATCCCCCCTCAGACTCCTCCTGCCACCCACTACAAATAACTAGCACAAGGGCCTCCCTATCATGGTAAGGCTTCATCATGTTAACACAGTACAGTTTGTGCCCTTGCCTCCTGCCTAGCAGGTTTACCATGTAGTTAACATCACTAACCTCCCTTACCACTTCAAAGAGTCCCTCCCAAACTGCATGCGGATTATTGTATCTGACAGGAATGAGCATCATAACCTACTGTCCCTCAGCATACTCTTAGTCTCGAACATTCCTGTCATACCAGACCTTTTTCTGCTGTTGGGCTCCTGCCAGGATCTCTTGGGCCAAGCCAATGAGCTTCCTAAACCTTGTCCTGAGGTTTAGGACACATGACACAACAGACTCCTTGTGGCATTCACACTCACCCTCCCACTCATCACAAATCAAATCTAAAGTCCCCCTCACCCTATGCCCATACAGCAACTCAAAGGGTAAAAAAACTGTGGTTTCCTGGGATACCTCTCTGTATGCAAATGGCAGATGGGGCAAATATTTGTCTCACTCTCTCTTAAACTGGTGTACAAATGCCTGTAGCATGGTCTTTAGTGTAGAGTTTAACCTACCTTTAGTGTGGGGGTGGTAGGGTGGTCTTTAGGTGCTTCACCCAACAGCACTCCCACAGACAAGCCAGCAGGTCTGACATGAGATGGGCACCTCTGTCAGTCAGTATTTCTCTCGGGAAACCTACCCTGCAAAAATCGCTAACAAAGCATTTGCCACCTTCTCTGCCTTGATGGAGGACAAAGCCACTGCCTCACGGTATCTAGTAGCACAATCCACTGTCGCCAGGATATACTTCTTCCTTGTGGAACTTGGGGTACTCAGAGACCCCACAATATCCATAGCTACTCTCTGCAATTGCTCCTCAGTCACAAGCAAAGGCATCAAATGAGCTTTGACCTTGTCTCCTGCTTTGCCTACTTTTTGACACTGCTCACAGTTCCCGCAGTACCCTCTTACACCCCTTGCAATCCCAGGCCAGTAAAAGATATGCGTAATATGTTTCTTTGTACGCTCTATGCCAATATAACCTGCAAAAGGAATGTCATGGGCTATAGCTAGAAGTGCCAGACAGTAGGCTCTAGGCACTACCAACTGCTGTATTACCTCACCCTCTAGCCATCCCACAGGGCACTCCCTATACAGTAACCATTTGTTCCAGTATACAGACTGCCCCTTTCCATGAGATTCAGGTGCCTCCCTAGCTACCACCATCAAGCCTCTTAGTGTAGGGTCTGACAACTGAGCCTGTCTCAACTCTAGCTTTCTGACCCTCTCAACTCCACTTCCACAGGAAGTCTGGTATCTTCTGACAGCGTCTCACTATCAGCCTGGGTACTACCACTCACCCCTGCCCTTGCAGTCACTGTATCCAAGGGTACATGAGTATCTACCAGCAGCTGCGGCTAGCCTTTAGGCTCACTGCTACAGGGTAGCTCCCTCCCTGAAATAGTTACCTCACCTGCCCTGGCTTCAAGTGTGAGGTCTGTCTAGGTCTCCCCCAGGTTACCTGCCCCACATGCTTGTATCCAAGCCTAACTGCATGTAACTGCATGCACACAAGGTACTGCATTATCAAAATCATTCTCTATCAAGACATCTGCAGGGATATCCTCAAACACACCCACTTGCTTGCTTCCTTTTCCACCCTCCCATTCAAGGAGAATTCTGGCCAAAGGCATTTGGAATGGGGTCCTTCCTAAAGCTCTGACTGGAGGGACTGCCCAAGCAAGTACTGCTCCTATTTAACCACTGCAGGCTTCACAATGGTTGTGTCAGAGGCTGTGTCTCTCTTAGCAGTAACCTGTTTTCCATCCACTAAGATAGTCTGGTACCCCTCTTGTCTCCAGACACTTTACCACTGGCATACTGTTATTCCCACTTGCTGGTTCCCCCCACTTTTTGTTTCCCATGTTGCTTCTGTGGACATCTGTATGCTACATGGCCCCACTTCTTACATTTAAAACATCTAACTCTTGGCTCTGGCTGCATACCTGAACTAGTAGCTTCCCCTGTTACTGGTGAACTTTATTGGGGTGGTTTAGGCTGCTCACCATGGGTTTTCTTATATCCATGTTTAGCACTGGGTATCCCTTTCTTGTGCAGTGGTGCCCTGCTAGCTAAGTAGAGATCCTCTTTTTCCCCCAGATCATCTGTAGAGCTACACTCCCAGTATGCTGACCAGATTCTTATGTTCTCAGGCTAAGTACTCAGGGCTTGTTCTCTCACCAAAAGGTCTGCCAGTCTTTCAAAAGTGGTGACCTGACACCCACTCATCCACCTATGAAAATAAGTGCTTAAATCAGCAATATAATCTCATACACTTTCATCTGCCTTGTGTCTGTGCTCAAGACACTTTTTTCTGTAAGCTTAATGTGTTAACTTAAAACATTCCAATTAACATTGTTTAATGTTATCATAGCTTAAGCAATCATTATCAGACAATTTAGAAACAGCAGTTACAGCTTTACCATGGAGTAAGGGGGTCAGGAATTGTACCCAGAGACCTTGGTCAACATTATACTGTTTACAGACTCTTTCAAAATATGAATAAAACTATCAAAATTATCACCCTCTGTAAACTGTGGAAGAAATTTACTGACCTTTATTGCTTCTGGGGTTCAGCTATTCATTTCCCTATTACCTCCATGATCCCCACAAAGAGTCAGCATCTCCCTGTTATGTTGATACTGCTTCTCATTTTCTTCAGCCTCCAAATGCCACGGTCTCTCATTTTCTTCAGCCTCCAAATGCCACAGTCTCTCATTTTATTCAGCCTCCAAATGCACCAGTATCTCTGCTCATTCTAATTCCATATGTTTGCCTGCTGGGATGTCTACACTGATTCTAATTCCAAATGTCGGGCCTCCAGTTCAAGTCTCTTTTACTCCAGATGGGTTTTTAAGTCTTCTGAGGAAAAGGTGAACTGTCTTGTTTCTGAGGGCTGAAAATCTCCATCACCAGACTGATTATCCTCCTGGTTGTTGGTCAGATGTGACTGAGGCTGAAATTCTTTCCTCTTTAGTCATGTTGGCATGCACCAGTCCTTTGCCTTCACCCACGTTGGCCAACTGGTCCTTTGTCAGCTTGCCACAATCCTCTGCTTACATCTTTGCCTTCTTTCCTTGACTAAACTAAGCTAATAAAAAATAAATAAAACTGTTGTGAAAATGAAACTCTGTATGTTTACCCTGTGGCTGCTGAGAATACACACATCTTCAGTGACAACTGCCTACAAGCTACAGAAGTTCAATCAATATCCACACCACTGCTCACCAATATGTGATGTTCCTGCTCTGGGCCAGTAATCAAGAAGCCTCAGTCATTACCACTGACATGGGTGAGGATGTTCACTTGGAACAAAAATAGATACACACAGTATTTCCAGATGCAGCTCTCTGCACCAAGCACAAATTCCCTTAAGAGCACACAGGGAACACACTCCCGTCCTGGAGCTGGGTTTCCCTCTCTCTCACCAGGCCTTAAGTAAAACTCCACACTGAGCACAGCTGTAGAGTTGAGTCCTCAGCTGAGTGTTCTAGGCCAAGTCCTCCACCACCCGCTCTATGCCATTGTTTCTAGTAGCTGACACACACACACACACGCACGCGCACACACACACACACACACACACACACACACACACACACACACACACACACACACACACACACACACACACACACACACACACCTGGGAAATGCTGGCAGAGATTTACCAGCTATGGCCCCCACTGCCAGGACTATAAGGTAGATTTACTGTGACCAGCCAGCTACTTTAAGCCTCTTACAAGCGTACCCAATTATACTGAGTGAAATTAATACTAACAACAATGGTAATGTTGACCAAACAGCAAGGCTTTCAGGAGTGGCTACAGTGTCACCAAATAAATATAAGTACTCTCAAAGGTTAAAATATTCTCTAAAAAACAGACGCAATGAACATTTTAAATATATTTAATGATAAATCATAAAAAGAACATGAAAATACTGAATTCTGTTTACAACAAACACCAGAGTTTCAACCATAGGCAATATTAAAAATAACACCGATGGCAGGATTCACAAAGATACAGAAAAACAATACTTAACTAATCTCACTATATTTTCCTGACTGGCCTAAAGAATTATTGTTCCCTAGTTCACTTACTAGAGCAAGGCAAGATAAAGTGGGTGGGTGGGTGGTCCCTCTTTGTCAGGTTTTACAAGCAGATTGCCCTGAGAAAGCTGTATCGTCTAGTATTAAAACATCGTTCCAGTGCTGGATTACAGAATAACATCACATACATCTGGTCATCTGACTTCTGGTTCCCATACTACCCCCTTTACTAGAAACTGAACCAAAGTCTAGCACATATGTGTCATCATGCACACACACACAGAGCTTTGCTAAGATGTGTTATAGCATCTAAAGCTATAAAACCATTTCAAAAACTTCCACTCTTTCAGAGTAGCAATTGGTTCACACCTAAGGGCAGTACAGTAGGATTCCTAGTCCTGGTTTTCACAGACATTTTGCCTCTGGCTGCAATCAGAACTGTAAGATACAATCGTTATGGGCTAAACCAGGTAATTTAATTTTAGACTATTTTTCAAAGATAGCTGGACTGAGATTAACCTCTTCTCTTCCAGTATCCTCTGTTAGACTATACTAATTTCAACAGTTACAATACTATTTGACATACAGGTGTATTTCTTTTATGTTCAGCAGGACCCACTGTTGATACATTTTTAACACAAGCAGCTTTGCAAATGCATTTTCAGTACAAACGTCTACACAAATCAGTTTGATATACAAATGACATATAATTCTTTACAAAACTCCAGCTAACTATGCTGACATATGTTACACATCCACTGCCCTATTTCTCCTGGCATAGTTGGCAATACCTCATATCAACACAAAACGCTTACAAAAGTCAAACAGAAAGTTGTAAAACACAGAAAAGATACTAGCCTTGGCAATGTTAGGAATCATGTGATGGTCTTCATGCATGCTTACATTTCTCTAACATTTTGATAAAAAAAGTCAGGGATAGACAATGTTACTGTAAAACATTTCTTTATCCAGTTATTTGAATAGTTTATTGATGGCCAAATGATGCCAAACATTGTTGATGTATAATGACACTAGTAATTTCTTTTATTTTACAGGGTTCAGAACAAATGATCAATAAGTGAGTTATGGAATATGCTAGCAATTTGTTTACATAGCTAGAGTACAAGGTGATGGATCAGAAAATATCTAGGTATTAGAAATTATTACATTTATTTATGTGGGTCTTTCATAGTAACACTGATCTGCTAATATGACAGATGCATTATTTGTAAGTGGCCTAGGATTATAAACCCTGACAGAATTGGTCTGTGGTACAGGGGTTATGCAGCCTTCTCTTATCTTGAGTGACCTCACACATTTGAATAGAACCAGATGAGCCATTATTTTATAGGCCAGACAGAGGTCAATGTTAAGTAAACTATAAGAAACAGAACATAATGAGAATTCCTGAAGACATTCTGAATAGTTAATTTTTCAAACCCCATTATTTTTATGTTAAGGAATTAATATAATTTTGTGAAAATGCAGGGCCATTATGATTTTACACAGCATGACATGGAGCACTATTTGTGTCTGTAGGCAACCTATTGAAATACATTATTGGGATATTACTTTTTTTTCACTTTCCTTACAATCCAACCTCAGAAGTATACTCAGTAAATAGCAAACTTTTGTGAGTATGGTAAGGAGGCATGCAGTCTTTGAAAGTACATGTTAGTGGTATGATCAGTGTTAAATAATTCTGCATACCTTGCAATGGAGCTGGCATGTTTCTATGAGCAAACAAAGTGAAATACATTACTGTGGCACCTATTTCTTTCTCACAGCTCCACCTCTGGTATACTTAGAAGCTGACTATCTTTTTGGGGTATGGGTGAGAAGGCACAATGTCTGTGAAAGTGCATGGCAGTTTGATAGTTGTTGCTAAGTTATTTTGTTTATATTGTGCTTTTATAACATAAGAGACCCTTCTTCACCGGCCGGTGACAAGGGCAAAAATCATTGATCTAAGGCTTGTAGATCTTCCTCCGAGCATCAGCTCACTGCCTCGGTGCCACCGATTTTGATGTCTAGTGCAGTTTCTGGGAAGTCTGAATTGTTGGTGCCGGGCTTGGCACTGATGACTACTGAACCACTGATTACTTCAGTTCCGACCAGTCTGGTTCTGAACACTTCGATACCGACCTTGCCTTTACAGGCTCCGGCTCCGACGACCTTGGATCTGATTTTGACTGCTACCGTGATTGTGACTTCGGCTCCAAGTTCCCTCTTGGTGCCGACTTTACCATTTACGCAATTCAAATCAGAATCCTCGGCTCCATTGAGTTCATTACCACGGATGGGGGTATTCGCCTTCTGTGGATCCATTTGCCGGGCAACCCTACAGTCCCTTTCTTGGCCAGCCTGAATCCCCTTCCGGGATATCGATTAGGTCTGCCAGGAGTGTGCCCAAAACAGACATTGTTCGTCTCGTGGATCAGGTATTGACTACAAGAGGAATCTCCAGATCCTGTTCCACTCCGGGTGTTGGGATTTTTCTCCTGATGGGGATCTTTCGGTTCCAAGGCCCCCTTGCCCATTGCTTTCAATGGGACCCCTTCCTTTGGCGCCGACTACTATGATGCCTGAAGCATCTAAGCCATGGTGGGCTTCAGTTCCGACGGCAGCTCACCTTACTCAATAGAATATTCGGTTCCGGCCCCGGCACTGATGGCCTTCTCTATTCCCATCTTGGATCCAAGAGTTATTTCCGCACCAAACCCTTCTCAAACGTCAGTCTTGGAGGTGGGCCATTTGGAGCAGGGTGTGACCCTGGTTCCGATTCAGTCCTCTTCGGTTCCAGGCTCCCATCCCTCTTCGGGTGGGCCCGCCTTCCGGTTTATGGAAAGGGCGCTGGCGGCTAGCAGTCCTCCTCCTTCAGCTCCACCTTTGGTTCCTCCCCTAACTCAGCCATTGCCAGCCCTTAGCAGGGTTCCACTAATCCAAAGCACCCCCCTTTCCGAGGCCTCTTCGGACATGCCCACCGATGAGCTCCCGCGGAAGAGGGTTCGCAAAAGAAAACACATGGACTCAACTGAAGAGTCCCTTACTGAGGATATGGATTACGATGATGGGAAAGGTTCCCCTAGATCACCCCCTGACGATATTTCCTTTGGGGACATCTTGGAGATTTTGAGTCAGTGGGGTGACTGGAAATCTTCCACCCCTTCCTTGGAGGAATCCGTATTCTTACCAGCTTTCTGTTCCCAGCCCACTAAGTCCTGGGTGACCCCTCCTGCAGATGAGTTGGTCATATTCATCATGCAGCGAGCATGGAAGAGTCCGAATTCAGTAGAAGCTATCCCCAGGAAATTAGACAAAGTACTTTCTCCTCCAGAGGATCAACCCCATTGGTCGAAAGGCTTGCCAGTAGACGCTGTGGTGGTGGCGGCGGCCACAAAGAAGGACTTGGCAGAAGAGAGTCCTGCTATTCATCCACCCAACAGGGAGTCCCAGGTGGTGGACAGGCTAGGGAAGCGAGTCTTTGCTGCAGTGACCTTTGCCGTGTGTTCGCTGAATTTCTTGGCACACTTTACGAGACTTCAGAGAGACCTTATTTCCAAACTCTCTGGTAGCCTCACGGGTCAAGTGTCGGATGGAGCACGTGACAAAGTGGCCTCCCAACTTGCCACCCTTGAAGTGATTTTGAATACCTACATGAGGTTGCTCTCCCATGCAACCAAAGGAGCAGCTAGAGCTACAGGTGCTGGCATGGTTGTCCAACGTCATGCCTGGATGCACATTTCTGACCTACCGGATTCCTTCAAGTCTTCCTTTTTGAATGCCCCTACTGAGCCCTCCACACTCTTTGGTTCTAAGGTCAAGGATACTTTGGCCAGGTGCGAGTAGGGCGGAAAGACCTTGTCTGCCGTGGGCCTGTGCTTCTACAAACCTCAGCGTTCCTTCTCCAGGAATCAGAGGATTGGAAAGTTGTGGCACAAGAAGTCGCAAGGTTTCTTTCATGACGCACGTGGCGAGGACTCCTCCAGAGACAGAGGAGGGTCCGACAGTGGAAGACATCCCTTTAGGGGCAGAGGGGGTTACCGGAATTAGGGCTCCAGAGATTCTTTCTCCAGTAGGCCCTATCAGCGCTCCTGAAGCGTTGCCCGATTGCTTTCCTCTGGAAGCAGTTGGGGCGCATTTCTCTCTCCACCAAGCAGCCTGGTCTTCCATCACCAATGATCTATGGGTGCAGACAATTATCACCAGAGGCTATCACATTCCCCTCAAATCCTTACCAAGACCTCAGTTCTCTCTTCCCGATGTTCCACCCATTCAAAGGGAGGAGGCAGCTTCTGAAATCAAGAAGCTTCTTCTAAAGCAAATCATCCAAAAGGTCCCCCCAGATTAATGCGGATTAGGGTTCTACTCCAGACTCTTTTTGGTGCCAAAAAAGATGGGGGACTGGAGACCCATTCTGGATCTCAGTCGTTTGAACGAGTCAGTTATACAGACCAAGTTATGCATGGTCACTACTCAATCGATCCTTCCATGCCTTCAGGAGGGTGTGTGGATGTGCTCTCTAGATCTCCAGGATGCATATTACCACATCAAAATGGACAAACGCTCCAGGAGGCTTTTGCGCTTCCAGCTGGGAGCCAATCATTTTCAATTCAAAGTCCTGTCTTTCGGCCTCTCGACGGTCCCCAGAGTGTTCACGAAATGTCTAACAGTGGTGACAGCTCACTTGAGACTTCACGGATTCCAGGTGTTTCCTTGTCTGGACGATTGGCTCCTCTCCACCCCCACTGAGCGTCTACTGACCACGGCCCTTCGCCACACTCTGTCTCTGGTGGAGTCTCTGGGTATTACTATCAATTGGGAAAAATCAAACTTTCAGCCCTCACAACAACTGGCATTCATAGGGGCTATGTTCAACACTCAGCTCGGGCTAATATCTCTTCCTCATCACAGGCTCTTAAGACTGAGAACACAAGTGCCGCAGGAAAGTGTCTGCAAGGGAAGTTTTAAAGGCTATGGGTTCCATGGTGGCAGCCATTCCCATTGTTCCATTAGCCAGGCTTCATATGCGCCTGTTACAGTGGCTTCTTCAAACTCAATGGATACACAATCATCATCCCTTGAACGCACTCATCCTCATCACCGATCTTTGCAAACAGGCTCTCCTGTGGTGGATGAGAATGGATGAAAGTCTTTGGTGTTGTCCCTTTCAACCTCTTCAGCCCAGTGCCACCGTGACTACGGATGCTTCCTGATAGGGTGGGGGGGGGGCCATTTTCAGGGGAAAATCTGTTCAAGGCACGTGGTCTCCTCTAGAAGTCAACTTACACGTCAACGTTCTAGAGCTCAGAGCTGTGTTACTGGTGTTACAAGTTCTTCACCCTCTTCTTCCTCTCGAACTGATTGCTATCCAGTCTGACAACATGTCTGTGGTCTGGTACATCAACAAGCAGGGAGGGACCAGATCTTACCCCCTTTGCTGCTAAGCCATGAGAATTTGGCAGTGGACAAAAGCTACCAACCATTTTCTGATTGCTACACACATCCCGGGGAGTTCCAACGTGATTGCAGACAGGCTGAGCAGATACATCCTGCTTCCTCATGAGTGGTCTCTCAACCCGAGAGTGGTGGAGGAAATTTTCAGCCGCTGGGGCCGGCCTTGCTGCGATCTGTTTGCCTCCCCCTCCAATACGAAGTGCAGCAGCTACTTTGCCCTCTTTCCCCCACAGGGGGAGTCCCCGAGAGATGCTCTAATTCTCGATTGGCCCACGGGTCTCCTGTACATTTATCCTCCCATCCCCTTGATACCCTTGGTCTTAAGGAAAGCTACTCAGTTGAGAAGCAGAATGATTCTTATTGCTCTGTTCTGGCCTCGTCAGGTTTCATTCCCCTTCCTTCAGCCACACCTGCTCCGACCACCTTGGATTCTAGACTTCCATCAGGATCTCATTTCTCACCCCCAAGGGTTGTCGTCGCCAGATCTGGCCACGCTCAAACTGACAGCTTGGTTGCTCCACTTCTGTTAGTAGCCAGGCTTGAATCACTTTCTTCTCCGGTATGGAATATTATTTTGGCCTCCCACAAACGTTCTACCAGAAAACTTTATAAAGACAAGTGGAAATATTTTTCCTTGTAGGCACAAGAGCTGTCTCTGGATCCTGTTTCTGTTCCAGTAGTTACGGTTATTCAATACCTGACCAAGCTTTTCCTTAACGGGGCTTCTGCATCCACGATTCGGGTACATCTAGCTGCCATCTCCAATTTCCATGATGGTTCAGACGGAATTCCTATTATTTCTTCCTGTCTGTGCAAGACTTTCTTGAAGGGGATTTTTTTTATTTATTTTTTTTTATTTTATTTATTTAACATTTGTTGACCGGGAAAGTCCGACTAGGTTCCACAGAGCCTGTTTTTAGCGGAGGCCCGGGGAGAAATGCTCCAGATTTTTCATTCTAGACCTCCCATTAGGCAACCTGTGGAATCATGGAATCTGTCTAGGGTGCTTCAAACTTTGACTCTACCTCCCTTCGAGCTTACTGCAACCTGTGATGTGAAGTTTCTGTCCTGGAAGACCTTGTTTCTGGTGGCAGTTACTTCAGCCAGACGTGTATCAGAGCTGTAAGCATTATGCATTAAGAGTCCTTATTTGATTTTCCATAAGGCCAGAGTATCACTTCACACCAATTCCACTTTCTTACCCAAGGTGGTTTCAGAATTCTCTATTAATCAGTCCATTGAGTTGCCCATGTTTTCCCTAATTATACCAACAAAGGGGAATACTGTCTCCATTCCTTGGATGTCCACAGACATTTGCGGTTTTATTTGGACAGGACAAAGTCTTTTCGAAAGTCAGATCAGCTTTTTGTTGCCTTTGTGGGCTCTAAAGGGATCGGCAGTGTCTAAAGTTACCTTGTCTAAATGGCTTATGGATTGCATCTCCTTTGTTTATTCTGTGGAGGAGGAATCAGCTCCTGGCCGCATTAAACCTCATTTCACTAGAGCTGTGGCCGCTTCTGTCACCTTTCATGCTAAGGCTTCCATGGATGATATTTGTGCAGCTGCCACCTGAGCTAAACCCCATACCTTTATCAAGCATTACAAATTGGATCTGATCTCCAGGGGAAGAGCTGCATTTGGCTCTATGGTTCTCTGGAATGTTCTTCCATGCGGGCCACCCAGATTTTGTAGTAGCTAGGGACTCGGTCCCATCAGTGAGGAATGGAAGAAGATTAACAACTTCAGATAAAGAAGTTATGTCTTGCCATAACGTTCCATCTGAGTTGTTGATCTTCTTCCATTCATCACACCCTCTCACCTTCCCCTGCCAAAGGCTCTTGGCGGATCTTTGGGTCGTTTTGGTATGTTAGGGTGTTTGCGCAGAGATGGTCTCTGCCTTTGTTTCTGTTTCGTATATATGTTGCTAGTATGTGTTCTGCAAACTCGATCTGAGGTATGGGATGAAGGGCATTGTGGGTAGTAGCATGGCTCAAGAGTTTGGTGTACGCTAGCTTGTTATTTGGCCGACTCGGTTCCGAAGGTTCGGAACCGTACCCATCAGTGATGAATGGAAGAAGATCAACAACTCAGATGGAACGTTATGGTAAGACATAACTTCTTTTTTTATAAACTACAAATCCAAAAAAGTTTTGGACCAGGATTTGTCTAATAATACCAATGTAATACAAGCATAAATCAGAGAAACATTTGGAAGGGCGTATTTTTTTTTTTTTTGGAAACAGATTGTGTGACAGTATGGTTTACAGTTGTGGTGTTAGTATGGAAAATAAAAGCTTGGGGGTTAGCATTTTAAATGTCCTAATTATTAGGAGTTAAGAAACAATGGGATTATGAAGTTAAACTGGTGGAAACAGATAGGAGAAAGCAGAAGGCTGATAAACCTTGAAAGCATAGATGTGTGCACAAGGAAATAAAAATTGTGTGGTTTAAAAGTGATTTTTGCTAATGTAAGAGCTTTAGCATACCTTGTGTTCTGGTTAGTATCAGTCTGTTACACTGTCAGGATGCTAAAAAGATGCTAATAGCCATTTTAAGTATAATGTTTACTATAATTGATTACTTGTGTGTAACTGGTGAAGAGGAGTGTATGAAGCAACTACTTGTACTGACATTAATTCTTTTTAGGGGTATTACTTTCTGTCAGATTTCATTGTTGTTTTATTTTATTTTATTTATTTTTGTATTTTGGTGAAGAGGCGGTATGTATCAAATACTTATACTAGGAAATACCATGATTTATTTTTCTTTGGGGGGGGGGGGTAGTACTTTTTCTTCCTGACAGACTTTGAATGCAGACATTTTTGTGGAGAGGATATGAAATGATTATTTGCATTATGACAAAAAAGGTGTGTGTGTGTGTGTGTGTGTGTGTGTGTGTGTGTGTGTGTGTGTGTGTGTGTGTGTGTGTGTGTGTGTATACATACGTGCAATTATTGGTTTCATACTTTCATACTTTGTGGAGAGAAAGTATAGTAGATAACAATAAAAGGGTTGTTACGTGTTAGATAAACATCAATGGTGATTCACACTGTCATTGTAGTTCACACCCATGTATGTTAGTAGTCTGTTATCTTTCTTTCAAGAAACATTATGCAAGTTCAGGATGCAAATGCTTTTGTAAAGTAATTACAATTTGCCAAAGTGGAGAACAGCATGTGTGTTTATTCGTCAGTTTACATGCATTTCTTCCCTGGATAATGGAGCACTTACCATGTGGCCCTCGGCTAACTGACTTGTGTACATCCTTTTTTCCAGAATTAAATGCAGTAACCTTTGATAGAAAATAGATACAGTCACTTATCCACCTGAGACCTGCTGTACATTAGCACACAACTGTTACCATGACTTCAGCAAGCAAACAAGGATCCCTTCAGCAGTCAACTTTCATGTTATCACAAAGGCTTCAAAGACTGCAGAAGGTTAAATTTCCATGAGTAAGCCATACAGACAGACAGCAACACCCTATTAGAGGGTAATGTTGCATATTCCAGTGAAGTATTGCATACACTTATCCCTCACATGAGATCTTATTTCTTATTGCAAAGTAGTCGCGATGTCTTGGATATTGTGACCTAAAGGTTTGTCCAAGTTTAAGTGCTCCAGTTTTATAGCCTAAAAATGCAATTCTCTATCATAGTAATGCAAGGATATAGCTATTTTATGTTGCTTCATGTATAACTGATCAACATTTCTCTTGAAAGTTGTATATGAAGGAAAAATCTGAAGAAGGGTAGAGACTAAGCATCCTAATACACCATGTAGCAAAGTTTGCTTGCATTTCTGTTGTTGGAGTTTAGACTTGTAATCATTGTGTTGTATAGTGTATCTGTTTTTTATCATGAATTGTCTGAGCCAATAGCATTTTTTGTGGTTCTATAAGAGGAGGCCTTTGAATGTCAGCAAAGCTGTGTTTTACCTTTGTGATTACAAATTTTGCTGTGGTAGTGGTATCCTCCTGAAACTGTTTTCATATTTTTAAGATGTAGTGGCAGAGACTGGTGTACATGATGTCACAAACAGAGCTCTACAGACAACATACTGAGTCATAATAATACAATCAGAAATGTCAGTTATGCCAGTGCCATCAGTATGAAACATTAAAATGCAATTAACACCACGGACCATTTACTGATGGATATTACTGAATACATCACAAAAATACCAACACTACAGATAATGAGAAAAGTCATAGTCATGTATCATCACAAACCACATAGCACTTTCCTAATTTCCAATGAAAGCCTTCAGAGACAAGAGAATAAAGTCCAGAAGCTCCCTATGGCAGTGTCAGCCTTCTAGACAAGCCCGGTTTTACTTTCTGTTCCATTCAAACAAGACAGCATATATTGCTTAGCAGAGTGTCTTCTTTCAACACCAAGACATGCCAAATGTGCAAATATTTTCATTGAACAACTTTTTGTAATTAGACACATTCTAAAGCTGGAATTCAGCAACATCTGGAGTTAGAGTACTGCAAGAAATCTGATGCTAATTTATATTTCTTCAGAATCACAACTGAGAATTAAAGTCAGAGTGGACATTTCAACTGCTACTACATACATATAGGCTGCAAAATTATGACTTTTCTTAGCCTATATTAGCAAGCATTTGGAGCACTCTGGGAGGCAAAGGGTAGCACTTTGTTTTTATGTAGACAATTCTGCATCAGACTGTATTAGCATTAAAGGATACTCCCAATATCTAGCTTTTTTCTATCAAACTGATGCTAGCAATAAAGTTGCAAACCTAGTTACAGTTTTGACAAAATGCATCATACAGTTCCAAAACTGCCAAAAACAAAGCTGTTGAACCACATTAAACACCATGTTCAGCAAGAAGTAATAAGGTAAGCTAAGTAACAGTCCAAGAACAAGCAAAGGTTCTGATGGTCAATAAAAGCCGGAGAGAACTATCAGCATGCACACAACTTTAATCCACGCTTTCGTCAAGAATGACTTCATCAGAATACAATATCACACAAAATCACCCTTCCTATATATAGGTTAACCTATTAATCAATTAAAAAATTCAGTTGGATAATTAATTAAATAAGTAATAGAATAATCAAACAAACCTATCCTATATACTTAAGTTAAAAAAAAAAATATATATATATATAAATACATACATTTCACAAAAATAAGTTAAAAATACATTATATGAGCAAAGTAAAATACAAACATTAAATCAATCCTTTCTGACTTTTAGTTTTCTATGTTTCAGAAAACATTTTATACTTTCATTCAAACCTGGCTTTTTATCAGAGTCCAATTTCACTTGCCATAAGGTTTCCCTCTGTTCTAAGTAATTCTTGTAATCACCACCTGTCAAGTCACCTTCCACAATCTCTAATATAGAGAATATTTTTTTTTATATTTGTTACATCAGTTTATACAGGGTGCTTTTTTCATCTTTAACCCTAATGTAGTAGATATATTCCCTCATACGTTCCATTAAACTACATGCAGTCATCCCTACATAAAATGCATCACACCCACTAGACAAACTGATGTAAATCACCCCTCTGGTTCTACAGGTACAATACCCTGGGACCTTGAAGATATGTTGTGTGTGGGCAAGCATAATGTAGGGACCCTCCAAAACATATCTACACAAATTACAATGACAGCATTTATACATTTTCTTTTTATTAGCTAAGTGTTGAAGGCTATTGGAATTCCTAGTGCCATCCCTCTCCAACAATTTTTTAATGTTGTAATTATTACGATACAGAAAATTCGGCTTTATCCCTACTACCTCTAAAAGGTCATTGTTACCTTCTAAAATCTTCCAATTATTTGTAACAATGTTTCTAATGAGGGGACAATCTACAGTCATAGCCAAACTGAATACTGCTTCTATTTTTGTTTTGACATCCCCCCATAAAAACTCACCTTATTATTCATTACAAAATTCCTAAGAATAGGAATATAAATGGAATTTCTTTTACTTAAAATATCCTGCTTTGCCAAATTTAAACCGGTAACATCATAACCTCTTGCCAAAAACATTTCAGTTATAATTCCAAAGTCATCCTCAAGATCTACTTCATTAGTTGTCATACGACTTGCACATATATACTGCCCTTTAGGAATATTTTTCTTAATAAAAAACGGATGGTTGCTTCTGTAATGCAAGTACCCATTAGTAAAAGTTTCCTTCCTATATATTCTACTATCGAACCAATTATTCTTTTGGTCCCATCTCAAACAAACATCCAAAAAGTTAATACTCAATCCACATCCATCCTTGACAAACTTCAAATATTTAGACATACAATTAATGTCAGTAATAAAATTGTCTACCTCACTGTGACTTGCCTCCAAGATAAAAAACAAGTAATCCCCAATCCTAGAATAGTAGTGTATTTTGTATTTTTTGTACAATTGTCTTAAAACAGTTGTCTTCCAAAAAGCCATTACTATGTTGGCATATGCTGGGGCTGCCAGAGACCCCATCGCTACCCCTTTCGTCTGTTTATAATAAACATCATTAAACAGAAAAAAGTTGTTGTCTAAAACTAACTCAATCAAATTACACAACAAATTAATGCTGTTGTATCCCAAAGAAGTGTTGTTGCTCAAAAATAATCTTACTGCTTCCACTCCCTCTGGATGTGGAATGCTAGTAAATAAGGATACGACATCTACTGTTAACATCAGGTGTCGATTACTATCAAATCCAAAACCCTGTGAAAACCCCCTTATTTTCTCCAAAAAATCCCAGGAGTCTTTTAAATAGGAATTCAATTTCTGTATTACTGGATTTAAAAATGCGTCTATGACCAAAGCATTGCCTTCGGTCACAGCTTGTGAAGAAGACACTATAGTTCTAACTGGGGGATTCACAGGGTTTTTATGGATCTCCGAGAATCCAAATAATACACCTACTCTTAGTTTTTCAATTCAACCAAAATTATACATGTTTAAATCAATTTCCTGATTCATCAGGGCATCATATAAAAATGAATATATATACTTGTAACTTCGCTGTATATCCTGAATATTAATTTGAACATATTCTTCAATATTGCTTAAAAGATGTAACATACTATTTTTATTATTTATTTTATTTATTTATTTACATTTGTTGACTGGGAGTGTCCGACTGGACCTAGGTCCATTTTCAGCGGAGGCTCGGGGAGAAAAGCTCCACAGTTAAAATAAACAGACAGTAGTTACATTGGATTACATAGCGATAAACAATTTAACATAGCAATTACTTACAACATATTTACAGATCAAGAACATAGTACATCAGTAGACAACTAGAATCTTTATCTGTGAAGTACATAACAGACATTAACAAGTGTTACAATAAGAAGTTCCTGCTGTATAATAAGTACTAGGCTTATGAGCATCTGAGCTTGCTATAATCACGGTAGTTAGCGGAGTGGAAAGAAAGATAGTGGTTGGATGGGGTGGGTGATAATAGAGTGGGAGTTGCAAGGGCATAGCCAGCATGTTTTTAGGTGCGCTTTTAGTAAAGTTTTGAAGTGGGTGCATGATGGTATGGAGGTAATTGTGGGTAGGAGGGAGTTCCATAATTTGGCTATGGTGCAAGAGAATAGTGCTTCACCAGCAGAGTTATTGGCTTTAGTGATCTGCAAGTGATTTTTGTTGCTGGATCTTAGTGGTCTGGTGGTGCAATAGGGTTGGAGTAGATTCTGGAGGGATGGGACATTTAGTGGATGGTTTACTAGTTTGTGGGCGAGTGAGAGTTGATACCATTGAAGGAGGTGAGGGAGTTCAAGCCAGCCCAGTTCAGCAAGTGAGAGACAGTGGTGACTACGGTAGGATGCCCCTGTGGTGAATTTGGTGATTTTGTCGTAGCAGGTCTCTAGCTTGTTGAGATTGCATTGCCTTAGGTTGGTATATATTGGAGAGGCATAAAGTAGGGTGGAGATAAGGTGGGAATTTGCTATTGAAATCTTTGCTGCTTTGGTGAGAAGTTGCTTATTTTTGTATAATGCTCCTAGTTTTTTGTGGACTTTTTTTATGGTCATGGATATGAGAATGTCAAATTTTAGTTTATTGTCTATTTCCACTCCTAGCAATTTGGGGTGTTCAGTTGGGTATATAGTGGTGTTGTCTTTTGCTGTGATGTTAAAGTGAGAGTTGTTTTGAGTATGTTTGGTGGGTTGGAAGATGAATAGTTTAGTTTTGTTTGGGTTGAGTATTAATTGGGCATCGGATAACCAAGTTTCAACAGAGGAAAAGGCTTCCTGTGTGACTTTTTGCAGTTTGGGTAGGGACTGGGCTGAGCAGATGATGGTTGAGTCATCTGCGTATTGTATGAGTGTGCCATGTTTGGTGGCAGAGGCTAGATTATTGATGAAAACAGAGAAGAGTAGGGGGTCCAAGGATGGATCCTTGGGGAACCCCTATGGAGACAGGTAGTTGGGGAGATATGTCATTCTGCCATACAACGGATTGTTGGTGGTCAGACTGGTAACTCTGAAACCAGTTGGTGACTGATTGAGAGAAGGATAGGTTATTGAGGACAGAGATAAGTTGTTTGTGTGGGACCATGTCAAATGCTTTAGATAGGGCTAGGAAAGTAGCAGAGGAGAGATAGCCATTGTTTTTATGCTGAAGTATAGTGTTAGTAAAGGAGAGTAAGGCAGTGGTGGTGCTATGGTTTGGTCGGAAACCATGCTGAGTATTGGAAATGAGGTTGTTAGTAAGGAGGTAGTCTGAGACCTGAGAGTGTATGCATCTCTCTAGTATTTTGGACAGTGGAGAGAGAATAGCTATGGGGCGGTAATTGGTTATTGTTAATTGGTAATTGGTTTTATATTGTTCGACATTCATAATAACTATATTCCCATCTTTATCACTTTTCATATACCTCAAATTATTAAAACTCCTCAATTCTTTTAAAGCTTTGCACTCAGCCGATAAATTATCTATCCACCTTCTATGTTTATTATTTAAACACTTCTTGATATCTTGCAAACACATTTGTCAAACACACTAATAGTATGATGTAAACTTGGAGTGAAACAAGAAGGTTTAGCAAAATTAACAGAAACTTGCTTGACATTCTTAAATAAATATTGCAAATTTAACTTTCTAATAAATTGTTTAAAGTCCACTACTGTTTTATCGTAATTAGCCCTTTGTGTAGGAACAAAATTAAACCCATATTTCAGTACCTGAATTTGAGCATCTGTTAACACAATATCCGATAAATTAATTAAGTCAAAGTTCTCAGTCTGGTCTCTCACTGCTCATCGATGGAGGACTCGGATGTTGTTCAGTCCCTCATTCTCGCCAGTCTCCCTCTTGTGAGTCTGTTCTCCCTCTTGGGTAAAAAAATCTTTGCGCTGGCTCCATTAGTGGCTGGATCTGCTGTCTTAGCAGAAAAATCATTAGTGTCAGGACCTTGTGGCTGGTTTACCACTTTGCAGTCATTTACTGAGGAGGTCAAATCACTTCTGCCAGAACTAAGAAACTTTGTCACCACGGCCGATGATTTAGATTGGCTGTTCCCCTTCTGATGCAAAATATGAGTATCAGGCTTACTTAAAGTGAACTGCGATCTATTAAAAGATTGACTTGCACCCGACATATTGTTGTAATTTTTGTTCTTATTGTTCTTTTGATACAAAGGATCAAAGGACTCATAGGCAAGATTATTTTCATAGGCAGTAACATCCCTCAATAACTTATTGTGTTTATGAGTTACCACCTGGTTCCAATGTCTTTTAAAACCTGATCATAAGTCCCATCATTAAACTCCTTAGCCAATAGATTAACTTCTTCATCGGCCCTCAAGATTTCATCCTTAAGAGTATCTATTTTCTTAGAATTATTTTCTATCAACAATTTCATTAGCTGTAAACCTGCATTATTAAAGAACATAGTCAATTCATTAAAGAAAGGGTCTGCAGAAGAGATACCATTAGGGCATTTGAAAAATCTCAAGCCCTTTGGTATCACTGCCAATTCAATGCATCTTTCAAAATATTTGTTCTCATGATCCAAGGACCTGTATTTTTTCAACAGTCTACCCAGTTTCTCACATTTATTGTGATAATCTTCAGTTCTTACCCTAGTGGTCTTCTAATCAGCCTGTACGAAAGGATCATATTGGCTGTCCAAAACTGAACGGATACTGTCCTATTGCATTGTCCCCATTTCAATCTATCTGTTGGTCTCACACCTACTTGATGGTTCCCAGGTGTTTAAGTCAATTACAGTCACCTGTTCATCTTCAGAGCTGTGAGTTCTCTCCCCAGCTTCATTTTGCTTAGACAGCAATACTTGTATATCGGACATAGAAGATATTAAAAGGCATAGAAAGCCAGTCTCACCCATAGATACTGTAGAATGCACTATCAAGTCCATTAAAGGAATGTGTGAAATGTGTGTGTGACAGGAATGTGAGAAACTGGGTAGACTGTTGAAAAAATACTGGTCCTTGGATCTTGAGAACAAATATTTTGAAAGATGCATTGAATTGCCAGTGGTACCAAAGGGCTTGAGATTTTTTAAATGCCCCAATGGTATCTCTTCTGCAGACCCTTTCTTTAATGAATTGACTATGTTCTTTAATAATGCAGGTTTACAGCTAATGAAATTGTTGATAGAAAATAATTCTAAGAAAATAGATACTCTTAAGGATGAAATCTTGAGGGCCGATGAAGAAGTTAATCTATTAGCTAAGGAGTTTAATGATGGGACTTATGATCAGGTTTTAAAAGATGTTGAACAGCATGAGAATGAGGTGGTAACTCATAAACACAATAAGTTATTGAGGGATGTTACTGCCTATACAAATAATCTTGCCTATGAGTCCTTTGATCCTTTGTATCAAAAGAACAATAAGAACAAAATTACAACAATATGTCGGGTGCAAGTCAATCTTTTAATAGATCACAGTTCACTTTAAGTAAGCCTGGTACTCATATTTCAAGCAAGAAGGGGAACAGCCAATCTAAATCATCGGCCGTGGTGACGAAGTTTCTTAGTTCTGGCGGAAGTGATTCGACCCCCTCAGTAAATGATTGCGAAGTGGTAAACCAGCCCCAAGGTCCTGACACTAATGATTTTTCTGCTAAGACAGCAGATCCAGCCACTAATGGAGTCAGACCAAAGGATTTTTTACCCAAGAGGGAGAACAGAATCACAAGAGGGAGACTGGTGAGAATGAGGGGCTTAACAACATCCGAGTCCTCCATCGATGAGCAGTAAGAGAGCAGACTGAGAACTTTGACTTAATTCATTTATCGGATATTGTGTTAACAGATGCTCAAATTCAGGTAGTGAAATATGGGTTTAATTTTGTTTCTACAAAAAGGGCTAATTATGATAAAACAGTAGTGGACTTTAAACAATTTACTTGAAAGTTAAATTTGCAATATTTATTTAAGAATATCAAGCAAGTTTCTGTTAATTTTGCTAAACCTTCTTGTTTCACTCCAAGTTTGCATAATACTATTAGTGTGTTTGACAAATGTGTTTGCAAGATATCAAAAAGTGTTTAAATAATAACCGTAGAAGGTGGATAGATAATTTATCGGCCACTGAGCGCAAAGCTTTAAAAGAATTGAGGAGTTTTAATAATTTGAGGTATATGAAAAGTGATAAAGGTGGGAATATAGTTATGAATGACAAACAATATAAAAATAGTATGTTACATCTTTTAAGCAATATTGAAGAATATGTTCAAGTTAATATTCAGGATATACAGCGAAGTTACAAGTACATATATTCATTTTTATATGATGCCCTGATGAATCAGGAAATTGATTTAAACATGTATAATTTTGGTTTAATTGAAAAACCAAGAGTAGGTGTATTATTTGGATTCCCGGAGATCCATAAAAACCCTGTGAATCCCCCAGTTAGAACTATAGTGTCTTCTTCACAAGCTGTGACCGAAGGCAATGCTTTGGTCATAGACGCATTTTTAAATCCAGTAATACAGAAATTGAATTCCTATTTAAAAGACTCCTGGGATTTTTTTGAGAAAATAAGGGGGTTTTCACAGGGTTTTGGATTTGATAGTAATCGACACCTGTTGTTAACAGTAGATGTCGTATCCTTATTTACTAGCATTCCACATCCAGAGGGAGTGGAAGCAGTAAGATTATTTTTGAGCAACAACACTTCTTTGGGATACAACAGCATTAATTTGTTGTGTAATTTTATTGAGTTGGTTTTAGACAACAACATTTTTCTGTTTAATGATGTTTATTATAAACAGATGAAAGAGGTAGCGATGGGGTCTCCGGCAGCCTCAACATATGCCAACACAGTAATGGCTTTTTGGGAGACAACTGTTTTAAGACAATTGTACAAAAAATACAAAATACACTACAATTCTAGGATTGGGGATTACTTGTTTTTTTTATCTTGGAGGCAAGTCACACTGAAGTAGACAATTTTATTACTGACATTAATTGTATGTCTAAATATTTGAAGTTTGTCAAGGGCGGATGTGGATTGAGTATTAACCTTTTAGATGTTTGTTTGAGATGGGACCAAAAGAATAATTTGTTCGATAGTAGAGTGTATAGGAAGGAAACTTTTACTAACGGGTACTTGCATTACAGAAGCAACCATCCATTTTTTATTAAGAAAAATATTCCTAAAGGGCAGTATATATGTGCAAGTCATATGACAACTAACAAAGTAGATCTTGAGGATGAATTTGGAATTATAACTGAAATGTTTTTGGCAAGGGGTTACGATGTTGACGGCTTAAATTTGGCAAAGCAGGATATTTTAAGTAAAAGAAATTCTATTTATATTCCTATTCTTAGGAATTTTGTAATGAATAATAAGGTGGGTTTTTATAGGGAGATGTCAAAACATAAATAGAAGCAGTATTCAGTTTGGATATAACTGTAGATTGTCCTCTCGTTAGAAACATCGTTAAAAATAACTGGAAGATTTTAGAAGGTAACAATGACCTTTTAGAGGTAGTAGGGACGAAGCTGAATTTTGTGTATTGTAATCATTACAACATTAAATAATTGATGGAGAGGGATGGCACTAGGAATTCCAATAGCCTTCAACACTTAACTAATAAAAAGGGACTGTATAAATGTTGTCATTATAATTTGTATAGATATGTTTTGGAGGTTCCCTACATTATGCTTGCCCACACATAACATACTTCAAGGTCCCAGGGTATTGTACCTGTAGAACCAGAGGGGTGATTTACATCAGTCTATGCAGTGGGTCTGATGCATTGTATGTAGGGATGACTACACGTAGTTTGATGGAACGTATGAGGGAACACATCTACTACATTAGGGTTAAAGATGAAAAAAGTGCCCTGTATAAACATTCAGTTGAATGTAACAAATATAAGAAATTTTTATTCTCTACAGTAGAGGTTGTGGAAGGTGACTTGAGGGGTGGTGATTATGAGAACTACTTAGAACAGAGGGAAACCTTATGGCAAGTGAAATTGGATGCTGATAAAAAGCCAGGTTTGAATGAAAGTATTAATATAAAATGTTTTCTGAAACACAGAAAACTAAATAGGTTCATAGGTTGGTACTAGGCTATTGGCCCTAGGGCCTATACAAGCCTAGCCATAACAATTCCCTGGTTATTTCTTCCCACAGTATTTACTTCCCTGGACCCCTGTCAAGCAGGACGACTGACGTGATCCCTGGGGTGAATTTCCTATCTCCCATCCAATCATCAAAGTTCCTTTTGAAGAGGGCCAAAGAGGTGCTCTACTTGACATGTATGGGCAGTCTATTCCAGAGTCAGGGGAGTCTCTGGGTCAGGAACCTATCCCTCCAGCATGTTTTGTTCATTGTGTTGACAAGGTTTAGATCTCTGGAGTGTGTGTCTCTGTGGGACTGGGATTTCTTTAAGTGTAGCATGTCCAACAGCTCTGGGTTTGACATGCCCTTGTATGTTAAGTAGAGATTGGCTCTGAGTAGAAGATATGCGACAGAGTATAGGTGGATTTAATGTTTGTATTTTACTTTGTTCATATAATGTATTTTTAACTTATTTTTGTGAAATGTATGTATTTATATATATATATATATATATATATATATATATATGGGTACATATGAGTTGATCGACAACTCAAAACATCGACAGTGACTTCACCGACAAGTCAAATAACCGACATTGCAAAACACGGATGTTTACCAGGTAACGGATGTAAATTCGCTACTCATGCCTACCATGGTTTAGTAAGTGTGGCAGTGTCATGCAACCATGGTAGGCATGAGTAGCGAATTTACATCCGTTACCTGGTAAACGTCCGTGTTTTGCGATGTCGGTTATTTGACTTGTCGGTGAAGTCACTGTCGATGTTTTGAGTTGTCGATCAACTCATATGTACCCATATATATATATATATATATATATATATATATATATATATATATACATTTTTTTTACTTAAGTATATAGGATAGGTTTATTTGATCAATTATTCTAGTACTTATTTAATTAATTATCCAACTGAATTTTTAATTGATTAATAGGTTAACCTATACATAGGAAGGGTGATTTTGTGTTATATTGTATTCTGAAGAAGTCATTCTTGACGAAAGCGTGGATTAAAGTTGTGTGCACACTAATAGTTCTCTCTGGCTTTTATTGACCATCAGAACCTTTGCTTGTTCTTGGTTTGTTTGTATTGGCTTTGGTGCACGTAATTTTTTTTAGCTAAGTAACAGTCTCTTGGACCATTTTATTCCATTCATGCACTGAAACTACAATCTTATGCAACTAGGAGCAGCATGGAGTTGCATTCAGATTTGTAAAGAATGTAATCGTGTGGATAAGTTTATACAGTTAATAGTTCATTGCCTGTAAATCAGTGACCAGGGAGGAGATGTGTAATAAGCTGCTTGCATTCTTAACCTGCTGTTGAATCTTTTTTTTTAAACAAGAAACATCTTTATTAAATTATCATGTATGACATAGGCAATCTTACATTTATATAAATGAAAATAAACCATACTGACACAGTCTTATTTGCAAACATTATACATTGCAAACCATGCCAACACAATTGCAGCTGCAAACATTATACATCACTTATATCCAGTCATTGTCAGTCAAACATTACATAGCTCATTCAGTTTCTGCCTTCTTTTAAACTTCATTCCTCCACTGCATGTATTGATCCCACACTTCCCTTTTTCCTGTGTAATTTGCTCCTACCCTTTTCTAAAGATCCCAGTTTCAGTTGTTTTATCTTCGTTACTACCTTCACTATTTCTAGTAAACTTGGTTTAGACTTTGATTTCCATTTTCTAGTAATTGCTTTTTGTCAGCCATTATAATTAGACTCAGCAAAGCCTTACTATGTCTAAGCACTTCTGATTCTGTAACATAGCTCAAAAAATCATGTCCTTAGTTACACCAATTTGCTCACCCAGCATCTCCAAAAGAGCAGTCTGCAGGGAATCTTTAAAGTATACCAACTTGTTACTGTCCCAGAAAATATATTCCCAGTTATCTTGTCGCCATTGCACCTCCAACATTTGCTGTCTACCATATTTGGCAGACAGATGTGTGTGTGTGTGTGTGTGTGTGTGTGTGTGTGTGTGTGTGTGTGTGTGTATATATATATATATATATATATATATATATATATATATATATATATATATATATATATATCCCATTGCTTATTTCTGAATTGTTTATCTAATCTCTGTCTTCCCAGTCCTGTCTAACCTCCTCTGATTGATTCTTATATTTATCATGCAATATTTTATATGCTTTATTAATTCTTCCTTTCTTAATGGCAGCTTCTAGATTCTACTAAAATTCTACTAGTGCTGGCCTTTCATTTAGGACCCCCCCCCATTTCTTTCTCTTTGCCTATACTTTGACATCAGTCTTTGATAGGGAAGGCAATCTGTAACTTGCAGTCCAAATAAGTTCTTGGTGTCTTCCCTTTCTATTACCTTTCCTTCTGTAGTTATTTGCTCCAAATACATTGGTTCCTTTGCCAATTTCCTCTAATAAATTCCATCCCCGTCTTGCATATTATCTGTATCCCTAATTGCAGTAATCTCTATAGGCAGAATTACTTTATGAATATAATATTCTGTATGATTATTGTTATTCTTGTTAAAGGTCTGCATCCAAAATCCCAGTCTCTGTTTGTTTCTTGAGCTCTCCCCGTTTCATTATCCTCTCTTGCCACTTTGAATTATAGCTTTCTGCTTGTGCTATGTACAGGAGAATTAACTCTATTTCTCTGAAATACCCCTATAAAATGGGTAAGCTCAATCTGTCCTGTTCTATTATCCCACTTGACCTTGCCATCTTCCCCTTCCAGATAAAATCCTTCAGATCTTTATTAATTGTTATCTACAACTTCTCCTCTGGTTGATAACAAAATATGCCTGTCCTGTGTATAAGATTAAAGGGACTAAAAATGTTAACTGCTTGTACCTTGCTATCGATATCCATATAACAGAATGTCCATTTTCCTTTTTTTATATTATATTTTATTTAGTCTCTTCCCACATATCCTTTGTTACCACCCCAGAATCATTTTAATCCATACTTCTAAATACTTAATTTTATCATGTCCCCATAAGTATGGATATTGCTGAATCAATTCGTATGTGGGTATAGCTACTGCCTTTGGTTTAGCTTCATTAATTTTGTATCCTGAAAAGATCTGAAACTGTCTCGATATGTTCCACAGCACTGTAATGTCCCTTTCTGGTTTTGTCAGGTATAAAATAATATCATCTGCAAACAGAGCCAGCTTTTCTTGACTACCATACCAATTATATCCTTCAGTTTCTGAGTCCCTTATTTTCTTTGCCATTGTGGTTCTAAATATAATACAAATAACAAAGGGGAGAGAGGACACCCCTGCCTGGTTCCTCTGCTCAAGCAGAGATTATCAGAGAGGACCCCACCCACTTTAATTTTCGCCCCCGATCCCTCATATATCCTTCTAATCAACCTTAGACTTTTATCAGGGAATGCAAGTGCTTCCATTGCTGTACTCATAAAGTCCCAGCTTCCTCTGGCAAATGATTTCTCTACATCAAGACCCAACAAGAACAATGTTATTTTCTTACATTCTGCTTCCCTCTGGATTATCAATGCTCTGTTAATGTTGTCAAATGTTTGCCTCCCCTCCACAAAACCACAGTGATCCATATCTATCAGTTTTGGCATCACTTTTGCCATTCTTTTAGCCATTATAGATATAAACACTTTATAATCATGGTTTAGTATTGAATTTGGGCTGTATGAAGCTGTATCTGATGGATCTTAACTTTCTTTAGGTGTTATAGCTACTGCCACTTTCTTCCAGGATGTTGATATTTCTCCTCCTCTTAAAATACTGTTAAACAAAACCTTCCAGATCTTTATCATTTTTCCCTCCTAGCTTTTAAACTTCCACAGGAATACCATCTGTTTCTGGGGACTTTCCTGTAGATTGGTTATACATCACCATTTTTATCTCAACTCCATCTATACTAACTATTAGTGAATGAGCCTCCTCTACCTCTAACATTGGTATATTTAATTTTTCCATAAACATTTCCATTTGTACCTTTGCTTGATTTCCATATTTATCTGCTTTATACAGACTTTCACAGAATTTCTGAAATATTTCTAATATCTCTATGGGATCCCTTGCTATCTTCCTTTTTTATAGACTCCCTAAGCTTGGTGACAGCCCTTTCTACTTTCTGTTGTCTGAGTCATAGTGCTAAAAGTTTTTGTGCTCTGAGTTATTATCAAAAAACAGTTGCTTAAAAGCAATTTTTCTAAACTCATGCATATTATTGAGGTGATCCCTTACTTTCTGTTTGGCATTCTGCAGTTGCTCCTATTCTTGTTCTGTGAAATTTCCCCATTTTGCAATACTTTAACATTTGTCAGTCCCTCTAAATGATTCTTGTTACTTCTTAACCATATTTCCCCTTTCTTTTATTTCCACCCTATTTTAAAATGTCACTTTAATTTTATCCCACTCCCTAGCTATATTTTCAAAAGAAATGTATGCCTTCTCTAATAGCTCCTGAATAAGTTACACTACCCATTCCGTAAATTCCTCTCTTTTCAACAGATAGGTGGGAAACCACTAGTCTCTCATTTTTATTTCATTGCCCTGTGTTTTTATTTTAGTTATTATGGTTGCATGATCTGAAATAGTCATTGGGTGCATATCAAGACCTTCAATTAAATGCACATGTTCCTGAGAAATGTACATTTTGTCTAGTTTAGCCCAATTTTTGTATCTTGGGGAATAATATGTAAATTCACTCTGAACTCTTAGTACTGAACTCAAATCTTCCATGCCAAATATTTCTATGAATGTCTTTAAAAATCCACCCTGCTTTGTTATATTTTCCCTTCTGTGCCCACAGAGACATCTTCACTATTGCAAATCAATTTCCAGTCCCCGCCTATAAGTAATATTCCTTGCTGAAAGTTGATTATTATTCCCAGAATTTTCTTAAACTCCATTATAGCAGTTTTTGGTGTAATATAAATACATGTCAGTGTAACCCTCCTCCCTTGCCAGAAGCCCTTTAGTACTACAAATCTACCATTATTGTCTTTTTATCCTCTTCTATTACTATTGGAGCTCATCCTGCAGTTAATACAAGTACTCCTCTCTTCCTTTGCCCCAGGTATTCCACTGAATAACCATCCTGAGACCCTTTCTTTATCAAATTCACATGTTCAGTTCTTTCCAAGTGTGTCTCCTGTAGCAATGCTACATGCACTCTACATTTTTATTATAGCTCACTACTCTTTCTCTTTTGTATTTATTTGTGAGACCATTAACATGTAAAGACATTATATAACAATCATATTCCTGAAGGATCATTATTCCCACCTTTTGTGTATAACAGCTTTTTTGTTAAATGTCTAGTTCCAGCTTTTGTGTTACATGCCTGCAGTGTTTGGCAGGTTAATGTTTTACACAATTGTTTCTTGTCTTCTCCATTTCAGCTTATATCACATCTTGCCAAAGTTTTTTGTTTGATTGAAAACCCTCAAAAAATATACACATACCCCAATACCCCCTAAAACCTATTAACTTAATAATGCACAAAACTATGTACATCTTCAAATATAAAGTTTTATCCTCCTAATAGGAACAAATGTTCCAAACAGACAGTGACACACACAGACTCAAGCTAAAGTAAAGGAAAGAGTATCCTTGTGAAGACACATGGCAGATTATGTGATTCTATTAAGTGCTATCTGGTTTTGCCTTATCTTTATAGCTCTCTCAGCTGGAAAAATACCTGAATGCTTTCAGAAAACATTTTCTCCAAGAAATTTCTCTTTATCAGATTGTCTGCTAGAGACATGAGAACCGGACATAAAACTGTTTACTGGAAAAAGAAAAGACTAATAATATTCAATATTCCTTTTTCATTTACTCATTTTCTCATAAAGCTTGTTACTAGATTAAGGTAATGGCTTTAACCCAGTAATTCTCCTATGCAAAAATGAGAAAGAGTACACTATTTTTTCTTGTGTTTTTGCTCTTTTAACAAGATTTTTTTTACATTGCAGTGCCTACATTTCTTAAAAGTGAACAAGGAGAAAGACAGAAGACGATAGAAAGAAACAAAAAAAAACAGGAGCACCTATTTACATTAGTATCCCCTTTACACTTAAACATAACTGAAAAAACTTTTTTATAACATGCAAAGAAAATCTTGCATTATTTAAATAGTACTATTAAGAAAAAAAATTGTTTTACTTACAGTTAACTCTCTCCCTCCTCTTCCCCTCCCTTGAGTATTTTTCCAAACATTAATGACGTGAAATAAGGCATATGCTTTATAGCCCCTACAAGTTTAAAAAAGTCCAAAAAGTCCACTATTTCCAGATTGTTTTGCTTTGTCATGTTTCACAAAAATAATTATCACTTTGTAATCTCATATTAGTCAATTTCCAAGTTACTTATTTTATTCTGCAAATGTTAATGAGCTCAAGTAGAGCATATGCTTTAGAGTACCCTTCAAGTTTAAGAAAATCCAATATTTCCAGATTTAATTGTTCTGTTCCTGTTCACCTCCTTCTCCTAAACCCTGTATTTGCTTCATCTCCAGTGTACTCTCGATTCTTTTAGTCAACCCTTGTGCTTTTTTGCTCTCTCAAGCATTTTGCATTGAAACACTGGACAAGGTTTCACTGACGCAGTCTCTCTGTTGTCTTTATTACCAGAAGAACAAGAATCAGAATTTTCTTCTGTTTCACAGCTCACCTTTTTTGTGGGACAACCTTTTGTATTTCTTCCTTAGCATGTACTTCATCAAAAAATTATGTTGTTGCTCCAGAAAAAAAAATATTTTGAAGATAGCTGGGTAAAGCAGTTTGTATCTCTCACCTGCTTCTATACATTCCCTGAATAATGGGATAAATTTACTCCTCTTCTGCCTGGTGTACAATGAACAGTCAGTCTCTGCAAATACTCTGCTATTTCCCACTTTTAGTATTTTGTCCTTCTGCCACAGTTTTGTCAGAATCATCTCCTTCTGCTGGTAATATTGCATCTTTACTATTAAAGTGCTAGGTTGTTTCTCATAGCCAGGTTTGGAGCATACACACAATGTGCCCTTTCAATGAACAATTCCTGTTGTGGAATAGCACTCCAGTTGCTTACTTGTGCTTTCATAAAATTAGTACAGTCTGTTCCTTCCAGCTTCTTTAGGTACAGCAGAAAATCTTAGGTTTTCCCTACATGTGCTTCCCTCTAATTCTATTATTTTTTGAAACATCTCCTCTTGTGCAGTCTCATATTCAGTCAGCCTTATCTTCCTTTTGACCTCTGAGTTTTGCAGTTTTATCACTTTATCTGAATATCTGTTTAAAGCTTTATTGTTTGAGTTGATATACTCCATCAGTGTTTCATTTATTTTAGTCAGGCCTGTCTGGAGCTTGCACTGCTTTTTGCTGAACAGCTACAGGACTTTTCCCAGTCAGTGTTTTTTGTTGCCTTTTGTAGCTTATTTTCCTTCAGGTCCTTTGTATTTATTTTTTCCTGGAATCCAGGCAGTGCACTTACTAGCCAGTTACTGAAATTTACCCAGAAATCTAGGTTCACTGGCTTTATCAGCCAAGTTTCTGTTTTCACACTGGGAAAGCTAGAATTAAGCAGTTATTCAATGTGCAGCCACCTTGGAAGTCCAACCTGCTGTTGAATCTTGAGCACTTCAGAAGTCAAGGTTATGGTGGTATTTGGAAAAATGACAGCAGCACAGATGGTTGTGCTCTTCTATTGCAGGAAAAGGTACCACATGCTAGTCACCAAATGAAACGCATGCTTTCAAAGGCTTTCTATGTCTCAGAAGTGTGAACCATGCTAAATATTGTGATGAAAGCTGGACTATTTTTCAAATATTCCTCAAAATGGCAAATGAATCAGTGCAAGAAGTTTGTTAAATAGACAAAAAAAGTAGAAAAACACACATTGAAGTTGCTTCATTAAACCACAGGGGTGGAGAGATATACAGCCTTTAAAAGGTTTCATTACTAGTCTAAAGCAGTCCCTTCACTGCTTAGTCAATATTAAGAATTGCAGAGGGACAGGTTGCAGTGGACTGCACACTTTAACTGTAAAGTCATATTCCTTGTTTCTTTCCAGTCAAAATAACTGTTTGACTTAAAAAAAACACTCAAGCTGCTACAGGGATCATTGTGGGACATACTTTATGCATTTAAATTAGTCAACTGGGTGCTTTATGAACTATTGCTGTTAGCCTTGAACTCTTCCTCAGCATTGGAAATATCTTCAAAGAAGTAGTAGAAATGGGAAACTGTTGTATTTATGCTGATTTACCTGTTCTACTTTCTGTAACCAGCAAACTATGAGAAACAATGTGGGATGCATCTTGGGAGGTATACCAAAATGAGTATTTCTTCCCTTTCTGGAGCAATTTATTTCAGCACTTTTCAAACTATTTATACTAATTCCATTGACATGAGTAATAAGATTTCATACAAATCACATCACACTTGATTCTGATTTTGTTTTTTTCTGTTTTTTTGCTATTTACCAAATGCGTTGCACTGTCTCTTAGACATTTGCCATTTTGGGACATACAACACACTTTTGTTCAATCAATTGACTATCAGACATATCAACTGTTCCTGTTTTGGAGGAACATGCCTATTTTTAGGCCCGATTTACCTCAGGTAAATAGTGTACCCTGGAGTCTGAACAAAGGTAAGGCTTTCAAGTTTAGCTTTCAGATGCAATTGCCTTTCCCTATTAATCAAACTCTCAGTTCCACAAAGAAAGAAAATATATTCATCTAACTGTTCATAGTTCCTGTCAGTATTTGATTTTGCATTTTTTCTCCACTGTATTTTCTTTAAACGTGCATTTTTTCTGGTGTTTTATTACTGCATTTTGCATTTAATACAGTGTTTTGTTGAGACAAGTTAAAGACTTAGGGAAAGAAGATTAACATCAAATACTTTAATTCTAACTGCAGTATTTAAAACTGTGAATGCAATGAAAATCTCAGTCCAAGTAACACCTATTAATCACAGGGTCAGATTTCTCACACTTGAACACTGAACTGCAGTTGTTACTCTGAATAAAACAATTAGCTCAGCTACATTTTCAAGCCTGTTATTCAAACCTTCCTTAAAAGGTGTAACAGAGCTGGCCATAAATAAAAAATAAAATGAAGCAAAGGAATTAAAAATGCAGATGGATGCTGACAGTGAAATGTAGGGAGTCACAGCACTATTGTAAACTGATGAGAGAGAAAACCACAGTAAATGATCTGCCTCATCATAAGGATTTTTTCTGTCCCTCTAAAATGACATCAGGAAGGCAAAGGCATTATTTGTAGAACAAATCATGGCAGGCTACTTTCAGATCGTTTTGAGGATAACAAATTAGAAAATAATACTAAACACTTACTTTGATACAGAGATATTAGTAATGAAGAAAAGTTCAAGATTTGCTGAAAAACATGTATTTTTTCAGGTTTTGGGTGTAGTTCTCCTTTAAATCTCATAAATTTTGAACTGAGGAGTACTATGGAACAGTAGTGCCTTAACAATTTAGTATTGCTTTCCATGTATGCATACCTCAACAACTGCTCTGTAGTAATTGACTCATTTGCTAAAATGCATCTAAACAGAGTCTTACTGCTGAATCCACTTAGTTAACAGCTGGACATTCCATTTGATAAAATGCTGGGAAATGTACTGCAGTCTTGCCTTTCGGCTTTTCCCAGTTAGGGGTTACTGCAGCAAATCTCCAGTCCACAGATTGATTGGCAGTGGAGTTTTACAGTGTCGAGTTGCCAACCTGGCAGTCAGTGATGGGTCCAGAAGGGGTACACACACATGCACCTACCTGCATGTATTTAAAGCTCACTCGACCACTGAGAGGACATGCAGACTCCACACCGAAGGCGTTCCAGCTGAGAATTGAACTGAAGAACCTCTTGCTGTGAGGTGACAACACTAACCACTGCAGTGTGACATGAATATATTCTTGGATATCACTGAATGCTCAGTGTGAAACTTAAAAGATGGCCTTGGTCTATAAACTGACTTGGCCTGCATATGATTCGTGATTTGTACATGCCTTTTAATAATTATACTTGTTTTCCATACATTGCAAATAAATCTTCTTCTTCTTTTGGCTGCTCCCATTAGGGATCACCACACTGGACCATTGGTCCGCAGAACAAGTGTCAGTATAGCTTTTTACAGTGTTGAGTTGCCAGCCCGGCACCCAACCTTCCTCAGAAGGCACACATATACATCTAGGACCAATTTTAAGGGGTCAATCCACCTGTAGCATGTCTTGGGAATATGGGAGGAAAGCAGAGCACTCAGAAGAAACCCATGTGAGCACAGGGAGGACATGCAGACTCCACACAGAAGGCACCCCAGCTGAGAATTGAACTGGAGAATCTCTTGCTGTGAGGTGACAACACTAACTGCTGCACCATTGTGCTGCCCTTATACATTACATATAAATGAAATGAGCATTTGATTTTCGAACTTTATTTTTATGACATGCAGCTTCTTATAAATCATTATACTGGATTTAATTAATTTAATCATGATCTGTGGCATTTTGACAAGGGTCTGTATTTTATATGCAGCATGTTACTTTGTGCTAATGGTTTGTTTTGTTTCAATAAATATGCATATACCTGAAGTAGTTTACTTGTGAAGATTATAAAAAGTATTTGTATTTGTTACAGTAGTTTCTCTGGTTGTCCTCAGTCAGATTATTGCTTGCTTATCATAAGGCATATGAAAGCTATACCATTGAGATGGACTGTGACTTGACTTGGCTGACCAGATGGACTGCCTTCTATGGCTCCCAGTCCAGATCTTGTACTCCCTTCTGTGGTCTGCTTTCTATACTGCACCTCCCCTTCTGTAAATTCCTGGACCCATCACTGACTGCAGCATGGAAATCTCAGTCATAGTGTAAACACAAGTATCGGCATGTTTTACTATCTGGAATGCGTCATCCACTCCAGGATTTCATTTGAAGAAACAGTAATATCTGTTGACATGAGCTGAGATTGAAATATTCCTGGCATACTTCTGCACAGATTATCATACTAAGGTCTAAAGAAAAGAAAAGGAATACCATTTAGGTAAAACAGAACTGGTAATGCTTGAGGAAAAGACATGCGTTTAACAAAACGGCACATCAAATACTTAAAATTTAAACAGCTTAGCGTAATATTAAAATGATACTGATTTATAACAATATATATACTCTGGTAATCAATAAAATATTTGTATCATGTTCATTGAAAAATGTAAACACCTAGCTATGTGAAGATGTATAGTCCATGCATGCATGCACCAGTGCACATGTGCACACATACACACACACATGCATGCATCATTGCACATGTGCACACATACACACACAAAGCTAGATTACACAGGTGTGTTTTCTGTTGCTCACATAATTATGCATTCTGAATTCACATACTTAAGGATATGGATTTCTTTTCCTTTGTCAAAAGACAGGCATAGTTTCTTGGAGGAAATGCTCCCATCCACATGTTTTCATTACCAAAGCTGATGTTACTTTGTAGCCAGTTAAAACTGAACTGAACTTATTTCAATGAGCTTACAGGGCAGACTTAGAAGTCCTGTAACTGCAATATCTTACTACACAGGCCACCCTTCCACAAGGACCCCTTAGAAATCAATTTCCCATAAGACATCTTTCTACTGATGACACAATGGACTATTTTATTTCCAAGTGTAACTCCCACTGTGGCTTGTGGGAAAATATAGATCTCCATGCCTGCACCTTCCCATGTGCTCAGATAGCTACACTCTGCAAGAATATATTGTATTGCTTACAGGTGTTGTTACAGGTACAGTAGTTTCATTCATGTCCATATGGCTGGCTTTAGGCACCAGCGTAGCCTGTGGTCACTGGGGGGGGCGTCCCCAAACACAGTCATCATCTTCTTTCGGCTGTTCCTGTTAGGGTTCGCCACAGCGGATCATCTGTTTCCATTTCTTCCTATCTTCTGTATCTTGCTCTGTCACACCAACCACCTGCATGTCCTCTCTCACCACATCCATAAACCTTATCTTAGGTCTTCCTGTTTTCCTGTTACCTGATAGCTTCATCCTTAGCATCTTTTTCCCAATATACTCAGCATCCCTCCTCAGCACATGTCCAAACCAACGTAATATTGCCTCTCTGGCTTTGTCTCCAAACCTTCCAACCTGGGCTGATCCTCTAATATACTTATTCCTAATCCTGTCCACCCTCATCACACCCAGTGCAAATCTTAACATCTTTAACTCTGCCACATCTAGCTCAAACCCCTGCCTTTTTGTCAATGCCACTGTCTCCAATCATATAACATAGCTAGTCTTACTACCCTCTTGTAGACCTTCCCTTTCACTCTTACTGGTACTCGTCTGTCACAAATCACTCCTGACACTCTTCTCCACCCACTCCATCCTGCCTGTACTCTCTTCTTCACCTCTCTTCCACACTCACCATTATTCTGAACTATTGATCCCAAGTATTTAAACTCACCCACCTTTGCCACCTCTACTCCTTGCATCCTCACCATTCCTCTATCCTCCCTCTCATTCATACACATATATTCTGTCTTAGTCCTGCTGACCTTTATTCCTCTTCTCTCTAGAGCATATCTCCATCTCTCCAGGGTCTCCTCCACCTGTTCCCTACTCTCACTACAGATCACAATGTCATCTGCAAACATCATAGTCCACGGGGACTCCTGTCTGATCTCGTCTGTCAACCTGTCCATCACCATTGCAAATAAGAAAGGGCTCAGAGCTGATCCTTGATGTAACCCCACCTCCACCTTAAACACATCCGTCACTCCCACCACAGACCTCACCACTGTCACACTACCCTCGTACATATCCTGTACCACTCTTACATACTTCTCTGACACTCCCAACTTCCTCATACAATACCACAACTCCTCTCTAGGCACCCTGTCATATGCTTTCTCTAAGTCTACAAAAACACAATGCAACTCTTCCTGACATTCTCTGTATTTCTGCATCAACACTCAGAGCAAACATCGCATCTGTAGTGCTCTTTCCCGGCATGAAACCATACTGCTGATCACTAATCATCACATCCCTTCTTAACCTTGCTTCCACTACTCTTTCCCATAACTTCATGCTGTGACTGATCAGTTTAATCCCTCTGTAGTTACTACAGCTCTGCACATCACCCTTATTCTTAAAAATCGGTACCAAAACACTTTTTTTCCATTCCTCAGGCATCCTCTCACTTTCCAAGATTTCATTAAACAATCTAGTTAAAAACTCCACTGCCATTTCACCTAAACACCTCCATGCTTCCACAGGTATGTCATCTGGACCAACGGCCTTTCCATTCTTCCACAGTGAGTTGTCTTATCTTGATATTTTGTAACTTGTCTGTGAAACCAACAAAAGCCAATACAGCAATCTTGTACACTTAATAAACCAGCTGGGTAATAACTCCTGTTCATATCGCCCTTAAAACACATTGATATCTGTGGTTATAGTAACAGTGTTTTATCAAGTAACAGGCTTCACAAGTCCATTAAATATTTTACCACTGATATAGTGTCTCTGGCTTAGTTAAACCCTGCTTGGTGGACATTCTCTCCACTAAAACTAACAACATAGCCATCTTTAGATACCTGCAGTACCAGTGGCCGCAGGGGCCCACCTTAATCATCCTTGAATGTGTGGGGGCCCCACAAAAGGTACTGCTGATTGAGGAAAAATGAGGAGAAAATGTATTAATTTCCTGATTATGCTCTTTAACCTGAACAGGGCTGCGATATGACAATAATAGGATAAAGCTGATAATGAACAAGAGCAATGAAAACACTAGGGGGATCAGCAGCCCAAAGTGATAACTCCAAACCTTGGATTTTAAGAAGAGCTGATGCTTCAGTTTTCAGGGATGTTTTTCTCTTTCTGGGAAATGTATAAATATTGGCACTGGCAGAACACCAGATACTGTAACTCTCAACTTCTGTGTTGAAGAATTCATCACAATGCCAACAATAAAAGCAGAGTAAAGGCTCAAAATCATGAATGCATTTTAAATATTACTCTAATTCACTTAAAAAGTTAATAGAATAACACTTTTTGCATCAACGTGCATTTCTGGACAACACAAATTATAAAACAGTGTGGATTTATTGACTGTCTGTAATCCTGATTTATCAACAAATCAAACTTATTACGAGGGCCAGAGCAAAATTATGTGCAAAATCAGATGAGCTCTGTGAAATTGAGGGCAGTGACAGGTATGCATTACCTCTCAATGAGCTAAATAAAAGTGAGTTACCACTGTGAGTGTGTCTAACAAATGGCACTGATTTTTGTCTGTGCACATACCCAGTAATGCCAGAACATATGCAATATTATTCAGGGTATCAGAAAAATGCAGCTAACAAATAATTATATTTCAAAAATAAGGCATAAAATATATCACAAAACATTCAGACACTTAGATCTTTAAGGATTTTGTGGCTCCCAGTCCTCAGACTGTATAAATGGATTCAAGGCACTCCCTTAGTTATCCTTGACTGTGTGGGGGTTCTACAAAAGCTACTGCTGGTTGGAGAAAAAAAAAAGATGAGAAATAAAATGTACTAATTTTCTGATTGCACTTTTTAACGTGATCAAGGCTATGATATAACAATATTAGGATAAAGCTGATAATGACCTCTGCTCTCAACCACACCCATTCTAAAAGTAACCTGCTTAGATGTGTGTGTACAGAACGTTTATGTAGGTTTTGTGGAAGGTGGGGACTGTGTGGCCATTACTTCTTTAATTTTCATCACAGTCAAACCTTAGAAGTATGCACAGGAGGTCATTATAACTTGTGTTTGGGCAGAGGACAGTGTGGTCATTGTTTCTTTTACTTTTCTCTCAGACTTCAGAGGTGTATAAGGTTATTATAGCTTGTGTAGGGGTTAGTGTATTGTCTAGGAACAACAAAGTAGAATACATTACTGTAATCATTATGTTTGTCACTTTCCTCACAAACACACATCAGGCACATGTGCAGGTGGCTGCATTTGGGGGTTGGGGTGAGGAGGCATGCTATGTATGTGTATGTAAGTATATATGTCAGCAGTTAGCTGAATTACATGACTGTGGTAACTTGAACCTCTGCTTTCATCCTAATCTAATACCAAAGGGATGCATTGGCAGTGCCTGCCTTTTTTGGAAGGGGTTAGTGAGGCAGGCAGTATTCCAAGATGGGACTTGTATATCCATACAACAACTGGCTTGTTAGTTTTATTGTGAGCTACAATTTTGTCAACTTTGAACATTAAGCCTTAGGCACAACTTATGTCTTCCTTGAAAAAAAAATTAAGACTGAAATTCTTTTCTTATTCATGAGTTTTGTTTAGGCTACAATTGGTTTAAAGGCTGGGAAAATGCTCTAAAATGCATCCCAGAGCATCTATAACCCTATTGCTCCTTGGGCTTTGGCTTATTTATTTCCTAAATAGTTATTACTGTGCTGTCTTGGTTAGAAAAGGTGTGTTGAAAGGATGCAAGAAAAACTAAAGCTGAACAGCACCACTGAATTTCTTTCCTTAATTATAATTTCTGTTCAAATTATCATTGGATGAAAAGGTTGTGTAAAAAGGAAAAAAAAAACTTTAAAATGCGTTTCAGATCATACAGAATGTTATGGCTAATTGAAAAAGCTGAAGAGTAAGGAAAACGTCAGAAAATTAAGAAAAAAATAATGTGCATGATATGGGGAGCCCAAGATGGGGAGGACTGGAGGGTGTGTGTGTGTATGTGTGTGGGGGTGTGTGGGTGTCTGAAACAGTAGACCTAGGGCACCATTTCACCTAAGTCCAGACCTATTCATAGAGTTGTTGTAATATATCGTTTCAAATAAATGCCAGTAACTGTAAATGTCCCTATATGAGCCAGACTGTTGTAATGCAAGAGCATTGTAGCTACAGGCCAGTCTGTGCACAATACCACTAACAAGTTTGCTGCATGAACTAAAAGTTTGCTTAGGAAGGGTGGCAGTGACAGAGTGATACATAGACTGGAAGAGCCTAGGGGGGCCCCAAAGTGCTAACACTGGCCCTGCATGTCCACATGTAGTTTGGTATAGTAATACTCTGTATGTGCACATTGTAAGCAAACAAACAGAACCCACAATGTAAAACTTGCAGACTCTAAATCAAACCAGTGACAAGTAGAGTACCACAGGGTTCAGTCCTGGGACCTCTGCTGTTTGGTATCTACTTCTCTGAAGTACAGGCTAACACAGAAGGCCTTTGGTTAACGAAGTTTGCAGATGACTGCAAACTAGGAGCCATAGTCAAGTCCCCAAATGATGTGGACATCCTACAGAAGGGCCTCACTGAGACAGATGCCTGGTGTCAGAGCCATGGCCCCAAGCTCAATGCCAAAAAGTGCATTGTCATCCCCTTTGGTAAAAACTCTGTACCCATGAACTACCACATAGGCGGCAGTCTACTTAACGCCGAATGTGTGATAAGAGACCTTGGGACCCAAGTGGACAGTAGTCTCTCCTTTGATAATCACATTGGCACAGTAGTCAGGAAATCCTTCTACGTGGCACACCTCATCACAAAAGGGTTCTCATCCAGGAAAAAAGAGGTTATTGTTCCCCTCTACTCGACACTCATTAGACCCATTATAGGGTGCATCACCCCTTTTGGAATGTGCCTTACAAGACATCTGCAGCAGCTGGAAAGGCCACATAAGTACCTCACAAAGAGGATTACTGGCCCCAAACAGATGCCCTACACTGACCATCTCAAAAAACTCCAGCTTTACTCCGTAGCATATCGCTTACTCCGAGGTGATCTCTGCCTAACATATAAAGCTATGTCAAACCCAGAGCTGTTGGACATGCTACACCTAAAGAAATCCCAATCCCTCCGAGCTACATGCACTAAGGACCTAAACCTTGTCACCATAATAAACAGGATATGCTGGAGGGATAGATTCCTGTCCCGAGACTTCCCATACTCTGGAACAAGCAACCCATCTATGTCAAGCAAGGAAAATAACTTTCTTGGGCGGCGTCAGCCAGGGAACCTTGTTGCCTAGGCTTACTTAGGCCCTTGGGCCGATAGCGTAGTATCTACCTATGAACCTATGAACACTAAACCGATACTTCATATCAGAATCCTTATTCAACACTTATGTTAAAAGTAATTTTCAACATCTGTTGGCCAGGGCAAACATTAAAATGTAAAGGTGTTAAAAAAAACAAAACTTGGAAAAAGGCTACTTGTATTATGTTATAGTCATACAAGGACTGAAACTGGATAAGCAACAACAGTCACATATTTGTTCAGGTACATTTGTGATGTAAAATACATGTAGTCAATCCCATGCATTCAGGAACATTTTTTATGTAAAACATGTAGTCAGTCACATACGTGTTCAGGTACATTTTTTACGTAAAATACACGTAATCCATCACATGCATTCAAGAACATTTTTACATAAAACTCATTCAGTCAGTCACATGTGTGCTTGGGAACATTTTTTACGTAAATCACACAGTCAACGTATTCAGGTACATTGCTTCCATGGAACACATGTAGCAAGTTATGTATGTGTCTGAGCATGTTTGCACACAAAGCTCTTGTAGTTATTCACGTGCACCCAGCCACTTCCTGCTGCCTTGCTGCAAGTAGCTCTTATTAACTTCCTGCATGACTAGCTGGGTGGGAGTGTTTACAAATGACTCATATGCCAAGTTTCTGACTCAGCATGTTGAGTTCAACCTAGTCAATGAGTCATAAATCAAATTACAACAAACAGTTGTATAATAGTTTGGGAAAACTGTCAAGTGTCATTATGAATGACAAACAAGAGGGGGGAACCACCATATGTTTGCAAACAAGTGCCTGTGTCATTATTACTACACCATCCCAACCTGCAGCTGCAACTGTGAAAAGTAAGTCCTGCCAAGTGAAGATGGCTCAAACATGTCTCTGTTGCATTCCAATGCCTTACAAGTTTAATGAGTTCAGAGAAATTCATGGAATGTGTCAACATATCTTTGGAAGTGTACAAATCCTCTCAATACAAGGGTGCAGCAGATAGGAGAGCAAGAACAGCAGGTCATTTTTTTCATTAGCTGACTGATATTTAAACTTACTCACCTAAGGTGTTCCCTACAGAATCTGCGTAAGGATTACTGAATGTAGAAATAACTGACACACAATTATGAAGAAACTGGGAACTATATGTACTTGAGAAACTGAAATTGCAATTAAAAACTGAGCTAAAAGTTGGCAATGTTTTCTCAATAGCTGTTAAAGTTAGCTTTAGTAATCCACATGAAAGTTAGGCCCTCTGCTCTTGTACTGAATATAGAGAGATGATGATGATAGATTAGACGTCCGCAGGTCTTGTTTCATTTCTTTTAAAACTTACTCTTTTTTCACTAGAGGTGTAAACCATGATCCCAAAAATATACATATTTTGACAGTAGACAAGGATCACCAAGCCCAACTTATTATTTCATTACCATTGCAAGAAAATGAGGTGCCACTGAAAGCTGCTTGTATTTTGTTTAATCTTACTTAAATCCATGATAATCTATCCATCCCATCCTGAAGCCTCCTCTCTATTCTGAACTGCCATTTTCTGAGAAAGACAGCACCGCACATCTACAGCTGTCTCAAGTAAAGAAATGTTTTCACTTCACCCTTGAGTAGTTCACCCCCCTGTTTAACATATTCACATTTAGCGGCTATGTAATGTCACACTCTAGCAGCCTACTCTTGGTATGGTAATCAGAAATGATGTGCTGAATGTGCCGCATGCATAACAACACATCTGCAGTGTAGAGAGATGAGAGAGAGAGAGAGAGAGATGCACAAAAAAAATCACCCAAAGCACTAAAAACCAGTGCAAGTGATACTGCACATATGTGTACCATTTACTATCGTAATACAGTGTTCTGCTGAACTTCCACTGGCTATCTGTATAATCACTGATTATCAAAAGCATTCATACTGGTACATCTTGACTTACATGATCTGGGTCTTCCTTAGATGAAAAAACTTCTGGTGCCTACCAACCCCTATCAATTGGACAATACCCTCTGCACTGCCACTTTGGGCAGATAGCAGCATTGAAGGTATGGCTGAAATTTGTTGTTTGGTTCTTTTCCTACCATGCCCCGCATGTTGAAATAGCAGCTGTGCAGTGTTTTCTGCAGCTAAATGCCCCTGAAACTGTGTCCGCATGACAGGTTTGGCAGTAGGAAAGTAAAAGCCCTGCACAGAGGACTCTCTAAAATCACTTTGTGTGTACATCTGGGCAAACAGCCTAATCAAAGAATTTAGAAAGTTACAGACTCATGAGGGAGACAAGTCAGCCACCCTCTGTTGCAAATACAACCCCCCCCCCCTTTTTTTGGAAAACTGCTAATTGTCATCATCCTGTAGTTAAAAGCAGGCAAGCAAAGAGAGTTATTAACCTTCACAGTGTAAGTGCCTGTTACACTTAGAAAATTTTAATCAGAAAGTACTTAGAAAAACACATGGTGGACAAGTAGATATGCCTAGGAGTGGGTGGGGGTCTGCAATGACATATGGAAGCCAGACAAACATGCATCTCACAAAGGCCACTCCCTTGTGTAATATCCACCATTGCACTTAATTAGCTAAACTCCAGCAGTAACCTGCATAGTCTGTCCTTCCCCAAATGACCTCTGGCAGCTGCTAGGGTTAGTATGATCCCAATACCATTCTATGTACTTCATGTATGTTGTCTTCATAGCCGGTTTTAGGCACCAGCAAACCCTGTGGTCGCTGGGGGCCCCCTGTTCCCTGGGGGCCCCCAACCACAGCAAGTTATCTTATCCTGATATTTTGTCACGTGTAAAACCAAGAAAAGCTAGTGCAGCAATCTTGCATACTTAATGAACTATGAGGGTAATAACTCTTATTTATATCTCCCTTAAAATTCAAAGATATTTCTGGTTGCAGTAATGGTGTTTTGTCAAGTAACAAGCATCAGAATGCCATTAAATATTTTACTACTGACCTAGTGCTCCTGGCTTAGTTAAACCCTGCTTTTGGACATTTTCACCACTAAAACTAATTACATAGCCAGCTTTTAGTCCCTGCAAAACCATGGCTGCAGGGGGCCCCGTTAACCATCTTTGTCTGTGTGGGGGGCCCCACAAAAGCTACTGCTGACTGGGGAAAAACGAGGAATGAAAAATGCATTAATTTCCTAATTATGCTCTTTAACATGAACAGGGCTGTGATATGACCCTGTTAGGGTAAAGATGATAATGAACATGAACAATATAAGCACTAGAGGGATCAGCAGCCCAGAGTGGCTTACCTCAGTGCAAACTTTGGATTTTAAGAAGAGCTGATGCTTCCGATAATCAGGGATAGTTTCTCTTTCAGGTAGTTTTATAACTAATACCAGAACACCAGATACTATAACTCAATTTCTTTACTTAAGAATTCAGTACAATTCCAAAAATAATAGAATAAATGCTCAGAATCATAAATATGTTTAAATATTTCTCTAATTCACTTAAAAAGTTACTAGAATAACATATTTTGCATCAACATCTATTTTTGGACAATAAGTATAAAACTCAGATGTCTAGATTAATTGACTGTTTGTAATCCTGAATGATTTACCAGCAAATCAGACTTTTTAAAAAGGATAAAGCAAAAGTATGAACAAAATCAGGGAAGTTCTGTGAAAGTAGGGACAGTGACAAGTATGCATTACTCCTCAATGGGATAAATCTTACTGCTTCTGCTGTTTGACGACTGCTAAACAGCAGTGACTGATCTGGTGTGGCAGTACCAATGTTGCACAAGGCATTGCTGAAATAAGTACATAACTAGTACTGCTGTGGCGTGTGTGTGTGTGTGTGTGTGTGTGTGTGTGTGTGTGTGTGTGTGTGTGTGTGTGTGTGTGTAAAAACATCACTGATTTTTATCTGTGCATGCACCCAATAATGCCAGGACACACATTATTCTTCTGTGTATCAGTAAAAAATGTACCTAACAAGTAATTATATTTCGAAAGTAAGACATAACATATATCACAGAACATTCAGACACTTAGATATTCTTGGAGTCTGGTTGCCCCACCTCACCAGACTGTCTAAATGGATAATGGGGACTCCCTTTATCATCCTTGACTCTGTGGGGGCCCCCACCAAAGCTGTTGCTTGTTGGAGAAAAATGTATCAATTTTCTGAATACGCTGCTTAACCTGAATGGTTCTGAGATATGACCCTTTTAGGATAAAGCTAATAATAGCCTGTGTTTACAACCACACCCATTCTAAAACCAGCCCTGCTCAAATGTGTGTGTGTGTACATAAAGCTACTATGGGTTATGCGGGGCTAGAGATTGTGTGGATATTACATCTTTAATTTTCATCACAGTCAAACCTTAGAGGTGCGCACATGAAGTCATTATAGCTTGTGTTTGAGCTGAGGGCAGTGTTTCTCACAGACCTCAGAGGTGTACAAAGAAGGTTACTATAGCTTGTGTAGGAGAGGTGTACTGTCTAGGAGCAACAAATTTGAATATTACTGAAATCATTCTCACAATCGCATACTAGGCACATATACATGTGGCTACCTTTGACGGCTGGGGTGAAGAACATGCTATGTATATGTATATCATCAGTCACTTGAAATATGACAAAGGCAATTTAAATCTCTGCTTTCATCCCAGTCTAACACCAGAGGGATGCATAGGCAGTGACTGTCTTTTTTAGAGGGTTAGGGATGTAGGCAGTATTTCCAGATAAGACTTAAATATTCTCACAACTACTGGCTTGTTAGTTTACTGTAAGCTACAATTTTGTCAGCTTTGAAAATTAAGCCTTGGGCACAAATTATGCCTTGAAAGAAAAAAATAAGACTGAAATTCTGTTTTTCTTCATAATTTTTATTTAGGCAACCATTGGAGTAAACTGTTGAGAAAATGCTCTAAAATGCATCCCAGACCATCTGTAAACCTGTGGCTTCTTGGGCCCTGACTTGAGTTATTTCCTAAATGGTTATTACTGGGCTGCCTTGTTCAGGAAAGGTGTGTTGAAGGATGCAAGGAAAACTAAAGCTGAACCACAACAGTGAATTTCTTTCCTTAATCATAATTTCTGTTCAAGCTATTATTGGATGAAAAGGTTGTGTAAAATGCACTTCAGAGCATATAGAAAGTTATGGCTTCTTGAAAAAGCTTAGAGTAAGGCAACATGTTAGAGAAGGAAGACAAAGGTAACACGGATGGTATGGGGAGCCCAAAAGGAGAAGGACTCAGAGGAGAGGACTGGAGGGTTTGTGTGTGTGTGTGTGTGGGGGGGGGGGGGGTTGAAATGTAGGTCCAGTCATCATTTCACTTTAAGTCCAGACCTGCACATAGACTTGTTGCAATGTATCACTGTTGCAACTAAGTGCCAGTAACTCTAACTGCCCCTTTGTTAGACAGCTCAACATAATGATAGTGTGATACATAGGCCTGTTGTAATGTAAAAGCTTGTAGCTGCAAGTCTGTCTATGGATACTACTCCTAAAGGTTTGCAGCATGAAATAAAAGGTTGCTTAGGATGGATGGCATTGTTAGGATGATACTTATACTGGAAGTGCCTAGGGGGCCCCCGACTTGACATTTGCTGGGGGCCCCCAAAATGCTAACACCGGCCCTGGTTGTCTGCTGAAAATTACCAATAAAAACATAAAATGCATCAATGAATTTATCTGGCTCTCAGAATACATACACTTCCCCAAGTTAGCTTTAGCATATTAAAAGGGAATGCCTTATTTGGTATCACAAAATAACAAGGTTAAATCAACATATAACTGATACTATGTATGAACGTTGTTACTTGTAATGACTCTGTGTTTTATAACAAATAACTTTTGCAGCTATACTTTGTGTTATTGAAATGGTAGAGTAATTATTGACGGTCTATTACCCTATGTTTCACACCTGATTTAATATACTAAATCATCCTTAATTTTAAATGTAAGCGCTGAATGCTGCATTTGTTTTCTTACAATGATGTTGCTAGCTGAGGCACCAAGATTATTTAGTAAAATGGAATAACTGCAGCCAATTTCATTATTTTCTTTTAATTTCAGCTTCATAATCAACCCCCCCCTTTCCCATTTTCTACATGGAGTCCCGACATGTAGTGCTAATTGTCACCATCTGGCTCGATTAAATTCCACAATCCTGCCTTCTTCAGCACTCATGCCTGAGTGTCACAGATCTTCTCTCACACAACTCAGCCACCTCTTTGCTGGACACCCTCGTTTCCTCTTATCTTCTTCCTGTCCGTCACAAATATTCTTCACCAGATTGTCTTCTGCTTTTCTGCACATGTGCCCATACCGCATTAATCTGTTCTCTTTGATCTGTTCTTCAATTGGAGCTATTTTAGCTTTTGCTCTTATGTCCTCATTTCTTCGCCTGTCCCATAGTGTGCATCCTACCATGCTCAGGCACTTCATTTGGTACTTACGTATTATCGCAACCAGATTTTCACGGTTGCGAATCTCATTCCTTCAATGCAAACGACAGCATGAAACAGTGCAAAGTGTTGCTAAAAGTCATTTTTGCTGTCCCAAAACCTCCCCACTACCTTCACAGACAGAAAATCATTAAAAAATCCTCTTCCTGTTTAACATGCATAAAGGACACACGCTTGAATTGTCAGCAAAGCAAACTGTTGAATGGAATATTTTTACCGTGAGGTGAGAAGGGAAACACAGATGCAGGCACGATCTTTTTGCTAAAGTAATACGTTTCAAAATGTGTAAACATAGTGGACAGTAAGTATTGCAATGTGAAAGTTGCACTACAGTAATGGTTGTCAAAATTGAGGGTGGATGATATTGATAGCTGACTATGGGTTCCTGATTCCAGGTACTAAGAACACTATGGAAAATGTTACTGCATGTGGAAGCGCTTCTTCTGGTAGTTTGTGGCATGTTTGCACCTCAGCATATGTTTGATATTTGTTAAAAATACAAAAGTAGAGTAAAAGCATTGTGTGTGTGTGTGTGTGTGTGTGTGTGTGTGTGTGTGTGTGTGTGTGTGTGTGTGTGTGTGTGTGTGTGTCTTGTTATGTGGGGGAGACAGGTGAGCAATTACAGTGAGTAAGACAGCATCCCTGACAGCTGAAGTGTGTATGCACTTTATTGCAGCTACATGACATGCTGGCGTTAAAGTGCATACCTGAACAGCGACATAAACTTTGTTCTTTTTTACTGAAAACCCTGCCTAAGACAACCCTCAGTGTTACAGAAATCATGTTGTCTGACACTGTCACACCATTAACACTTACATTTAAACATTGGGAAGTAACCGTTATGATCACGAAAATTTGGTTGCGATAATACGTAAGTACCCTTCATTTTCATAATCTCTAGCTTCCTCATCTGTTCTGCCTTCACTGCCCAGTTATTTATACCATACAGTAGTACTGGTCACACCACTGTCTTGTACACCTTACCTTTCAGATTCTTTGGCATTCTTCTGTCATGCACTACACCTGACACTCCATACCAGTTGACTGCAGCCCCTCTGATTCTGGCTTTGACCTCTTCAGACTTCCCCTCTCCTCAACCACCCCTCCTAGATACTTGAAGCTATTAACCTGTTCCACTATCTTCCCTTCTATCTCAATTCTCAGCTTCTTCTGATTTTCCCAATTTGCTGCCATTACCACTGTCTTATCTGTGCTTAGTTTCATCCCATGTGCCTTCAGTTTTGCATTCCATTTCCCTATCCTTTGCTGAAGTTCTTGCTCAGAGTCTGCCTGTAATGCCATGTTGTCTGCATACAGCAACTTTGTTGATCTGTCCACTCTGACCTGTTTGCTAATGTAGTTCATCACCAGTATGAACAGCAGTGGGCTCAGAGCTGAACCCTGGTACACAACCACTCCCACTGGGAACCCCTCTGTGTGACCAAACACTGTTCATACTTGAGTCATCGGGTCCTTGCATTTAGCCTGCACTGATTCTACCAATGTTTCTGGGACTTTGAACCACTACGGTTCTGCCCAAATCAGCTTTCTTAGGACCTTGTCATATGCTTTTTCCAAGTCTAGGAATGCCCCATTAAACTCTTTCCTCATCTCTAGCTTCTTCTCAACTATCTGTCTCACTGCAAACATTTGGTCAGTTGTGCTGCATCCTGATCTGAATCCAAACTGCTCATCTCCCATCTTACTTTCTACTGTGTTATGTATCTGTTTATCAGTCACCCTCTCCAGAACATTCATGCAGTTTGAGAGGAGTTTGATACATCTGTACTGCCAACAGTTGTTGATGCTCCCTTTGTTCTTGTACACTGATATCAGTATGCTTATTCTCCAGTCATCTGCAATATATCTTTCTCTCCACACTGCTATGATTACCCTCAGGAGGCATTTCACTCCTACCTCACCAAGCATCTTTATCATAGCTGCTGTGACCTCTTTTGAGCCTGCTGCTTTCCCTGACTTCATTTTACTTGGAGCTGTTCTTACTTCTTCTAGGGTAGGCTCCTCCTCTTCTTTCATTGCAGACTGTGTCTGGGACAGTACAGCTTGTGTGGGGTTTTCTTCTTTCAGAAGCTGCTGGAAGTACTCCTTGCATATGCCTTTGATGTCCTGTAGACTGGTGAGCAGGTTGTTGCTGGCTGACTATGTTCTTTATCTTTCTGTCTTTGCCTTGCAACCTGTTATTGTTGCTTTGTGCCAGCTACTGAGTCACTTTCCAGAAGTTGGTAGAGTGCATCCGATGCCCTGTTCTTTGCTATTGAAACTCCTTTCTTAGCTTCTTTGTTAGATAGCCAGTATTCCTTTCTAGCCTGGTCCGTCTTTTCTATCTTCCACTTTATCCTGCACTCCTTCTTTCTTTTGGTGCCTTCCTGGACTTGTGCGTTGCACCACCAGTTTCCCCATGTACCTTATTTGCACACCTAGCTTGGCCTCATATCAGTTCTTTAGCCCTCACACATGCTGTTTTGATCACTGCCATTCTTCTTCAACTCCACCTATTTCCTCCTCTTCCTGGGGTTACTAGGGCCCTGAGTAATTCCTTGAACTGCTGTACTTTCACTCCAGTCAACTTCCAGGTCTTCAGCCTGGTCTCTGACCTTAGAGCCTTCTCTGACCACTGCTTGCAGCTGCTTGGCAACCAGTGATTTATGCTGTGGGCCAACTGTTTCACTGGAGATGACCTTGCAATCACTGATTCTACCTCCAGTACCCTTTCCTTACTAGGAGGATGTTTACCTGAGTTGCACATTGGCCAGTCTTGTATGTGATCCAGTGATTGTTTCTCTTTCTGAACCACGTGTTGGTCACCATCAAGCCATTTGCCAGACAGAAGTTTAGAATGGTCTCTCTTTCTTTATTCCAGTTGCTCTACCCATGAGGACCCAGACAGTCCTCATATCATGTTCTGTCAGTCCTGATGTGTGCATTCCCATTATCAACACCAATTTATGTTTTAATTTGACTAGTATAAAATAGCTCTCAGTTTAATTTCTCCAAGTATTTGAGTTTCTAATACCATAAATTGAATGGACCCCATTCCAAAGTCAAAGTATGATTAAAGTTCATGAAATTAATATTGTTTCAATCTTTGATATTAGCCAGAAGTGCTCTTCACAGCACCTGCAATGTGCCCAGAACTGACTTCTTCTGCAGTTCATGTGGAGTTATATAAATTGGTAACACATCTAAGTACAACTGTAAATTCTTTTTTATAATACTGGTTGCTCCTACTACTGTTGGAAATGTATGGGTATCCTCCTCCCACATTGCCATCATTTCTGCCTGTAAATTCTGGTATTTTATGATTTTATGTCTCTCTGTACATAAGACACTGTAGTCACTGGGTGTACCAATTTCAGTTATCACAGCTACTTTTGTCTTCTTTTCCTGGACTACTATATCTTGTTTTCTTGTATCTATTTCTTGAACTGTTGGTAATGGCTGAGCCCATGTGATACAGACTTCATCATTTTCTATAATGTTTTGTAGTTCATGCTTCCAGTGCTTCTCATTTGCTTCAGTACTATAATGTTTGCCCAATAACCAATGCAACAGTCTTGCCACATTATTATGCCTTTCAATAGGCAGTTCTTCTTCCATTAGTGTATCACACACGCCCAGCAACAAGATGTGCGACTGTTTCCAGTTCTGTTTTGCAAAACTTGCATTTGTCTGTTTCTCCCACATGTTCAGTGGACTTGATGAACCATCATGGACTGTATGTGAGCTTCTGAGCCCACCAAGCCTTTCTGTGTTGGAGGGAAGCCTTCTAGCTTATCAGTGGGAGTGGTAAGCACTAGGTAGCCTATCTACCACAAGAGGAGTGGTTTCTGGCCCAGAAACTGTAGTTTATTGGCTGTTTGGGCAGTTTTTCCATCTCTTTCAACTTTTTGGTTTAAAAGCCCATGTTTCCACTTTCCCGCCTTTCCTGTAACTAGTTTAGTCAGGATACAGATTTGCTGTATCCAGGACTGTATGTAAACTTCTGAGCCCACCAAGCCTTTCTGTGTTGGAAGGAAGCCTTCTAGCTTATCAGTGGGAGTGGTAAGCACTAGGTAGCCTATCTACCACAAGAAGAGTGGTTTCTGGCCCAGAAATTGCAGTTTATTGTCCGTTTGGTCAGGTTTTCCACCTCTTTCAACTTTCTGGTTTAAAAGCCCGTGTTTGCGCTTGTTTCCTACCTTTCCTATAACTAGTCTAGTCCAGATACAGATTTGCAGTACCCAGGACTGTTCATAAGCTTCTGAGTGGTGCCAAAGTCTGCTCTTCAATTTTTCCCTTAACTCTATTAGTTCTCTCCTCTCCTGCACTTCTACTAGCTTATTTGTCCAGCACTTTACCAGACTTCTTGTAGCAATTATTGTAGCACACAAAAGTGCTACCAGCACTAAACATTCTACGTGGAAACAGCTCCAGTACTTATTATTAATGCCCACCCCTGCAGGCATGTCTAAAGGTCAGTTCCCTCTGCTTTCTCCTATTAACTTGGTGAACTTGGGCATCCTGAGGCAATGTAGCAACTGCCTCATGTACACTGATGACCCTCTCCGCTTACCTCCCAACACTCAGACTTGCAAGAGATGCACTTATATATCCAAACTGGAAGCCATGTACTCTCCAGCCAAGACTGGAATGGCTGGTCAAGAGGAGTAGGTCAACATTTGCATCACACCACATGGAACACATAGCCCTCCAGAACACACACCAGCACTGCCTTCACATAAAAACACAAACCGCACACCCACCTTCGCAGAGGCTCTCAATAAAAATTTACCCAAACAGCAGAGATCTCCAAGGCAGACACGCACTTGACCACCACAATACAACACTAATCACGAGACACATAATTCTCCTAAACAGCATGCTACTCAAGCAAAGCCCCCAAGGCAAAACAGCATGCCCAATACACTAGTCATAGGTGACTCGATAGTGAGGCACACTGATGTCCCACTAACTAGGGTGAATAAGGAGAAAGTAACAGTCAGGTACCTGTCAGGCGCCAGGATCTGCCACATAATGCATGCACTCAGGTCCCTCAACAACAAGTACAAATATGACTTTGTCATTGTACATGTGGGTGTGAATGATCTGAGATGTACCTCTGGACTACATGAAAAGAGACATGGAGGAGCTCTCGGATTATGTAGCCCAGGCGGGTATGACTCTAGTCCTGAGCAGCATCCTACCATCACCCAGAATGATAACACAGTACAAGCAGAAAATGATTGATTTCAAAAATTGGCTACATTTCTGGTGTCATTCTAAGGGGGATCCAGTATCTGTCTGCCTGGGATGACATGATTGACAGACCTCGATGCTTTGCCAGTGATGGCCTGCATCTGTCACCCCTGGGCTTCCGGATACTGGCCAAGGCTCTTACCACCCCTATAGTGCCTTTTTTTAGGTGGTGTTCCAAAGACCAAATTACCACCATAACAGCTACAAACAAATGCAATCTAAGGGTCATGCTGCTCAATGCTAGAAGTCTAAATCTCAAAATGCACTCACTAGAAGCACTCCTTATAATGGGGAACATCGACATTTGTGCCGTAACAGAGACCTGGTTCAAGGCAGCAGAAAGCACCCCTGCACTACCAGGCTATAACTCATTCCACATCTTTTGGCCCCGGAACATGGCCAAAGCTCCAAAGGTGGTGGTGTTTCCATATTCATAAAGGATGTACACACCTCCAGACTAGTAGCCCAACATAATGCATCTGAGATACTTCAGGTGCAGCTAACATTGGGTAAGACAGGGATTCAGGTTGTAGCCTACTATAGGTCCCCAACCATGTCCCAAGACTCACACTCCATGTTCCTAAGCACCCAGAGAATGTTAGGGTCTAGTCTAACACTCTCATACTGGGTGACTTCAATTACCCCTCCATTAACTGGGAAAACCACTCATGTACCAATATACTTGTCCAGCATTTCCTGGAATTCATTAATTCCAATGCCCTGGACCAGCTCGTTCTTACCACCACTAGAGGTAGCAACATCCTTGACCTGGTCATTTCTAACATGGGCGTTGTTCTACACCAACAGTCAACTCCTCCCTGGCTAGATCCGACCACAAATTAATCACCTTTGAAATCCACCTCCCTCCCACCCCCAACCCCTCGCAAAGGTAACCACCATGAAAAGCTTCTCCAAAGCTAACTTTGCGCTCCTAAAAACACAGGTGGCTAACTTCACGTCACCCATGCAAATGCAGATCAGTTGCATGACCACCGAATCATATACCAATGCACTGTACGAACACATACACAAATACATTGATCTCGCCATACCCAACAGAACCAAGACACTCTCCTCCAAAAAAAGGAAGCCAATCTGGTGGTCCCCTGCCATAAACAAACTCTACAACAGAAGGAGGAAACTGATGCAGAATAAGGTGAAATCCCAAGACTGGACAAATTCCCTTATCAGCCGCAACAAAAAGTTCAGATCCCTCATCAAATCCTCTAAAGCTAGCTATGAAAACAGAACTGCAGCAGATAGTAAAGACAACCACAAGGCCTTCTATAGTTGTGTAAAAAATCTCCACGGCAATACCCAGATTTGCTCTGAGCTACTGCAGAATGGTACCTCCTATACTGAGCCAACAGATATTGCCAATATACTGGCCGACAGATTCAGTGCCAACCTTATCCCTCCCCCCCAAGGGACCAGTCACAATACCAGTAGATTGCCAGGCACCCAGTATTATTGCTGCACAGGTTAAAACAGCACTGTCCAAGGCCAAGAATACATCTGACAATATCCCTGGCTGTGTTCTACATGAACTACAGAGTGAACTGGCACCTCACCTGTGTGCCATGTTCAATTACAGCCTTACCTCAGGCTTTGTCCCTACTGAATGGCGCACTGCTACAGTCATCCCTCTCCACAAAGGAGGAGTAACTACAGACCCTGGAAACTATCAACCCATAGCCTGACAAGTCTGATATGCAAAGCTATGGAACGCATCATAAATATGGAAATAGCGAGTCTCCAAACCCTGGATCCCACAAAGTTTGGTTTTGTGCAGGGTAGATCATGCCTGCTCAACTTGATCGACTTCTTTGAGTCAGTCACCAGAGCTGTGGATGAAGGCAAGGTGGTTCATACAGCCTACCTTGATCTGGTCAAGGCCTTTGATACCATTCCCCACTCAGGAGTGATAGAAAAACTCACTAAGCTAGGCATCAACCCCTATATCACTAGGTGGGTTGCAAACTGGCTCTCAGGTAGAACCCACAGTATGAACATAGCTGACTCCAAGTCAGACTGCCAACCATTCATGAGTGGAGTCCCACAGGGTTCGGTCCTGGGTCCTCTCCTGTTTGGTGTCTACTTCTCTGAAGTCCAGGCCAACATTAAGGGACTCTGGCTGACAAAGTTTGCAGACAATTGCAAGTCGGGAGCTATTATTAACTCCTCGATTGATGTTGACATCCTACAGAAAGGCCTCACTGAGACCAATGACTGGTGTCAGAACCATGGCCTTAAGCTCAGTGCCAAAAAATGTGTTATCATCCCCTTTGGGAAAAACCCGGTTCTCACGAATTACCACATCGATGGTAGTCCACTGAACACAGAATGTGTTATAAGAGATCTGGGAACACAGGTTGACAGCAGCCTCTCTTTTGACCACCACATTGCCACTGTGGTCAGAAATTCCTTCTATGTGGCACATCTCATTACTAAGGGTTTTGCATCCAGGAAGAAAGAGGTCATTGTCACCCTCTACTCTTCCCTCATTAGGCCAGTCATTGAGTACAATGCCCCATTTGGCATGTACTTCACTAAACACCTGCAACAACTGGAGAGGCTGCAAAAATACCTCAGAAAGAGGATTCCAGGCCTTAAACATTTGTCCTATATGGACAGACTAAAAAAACTCCAACTATTCTCTGTCTCATATCGCCTACTTAGAGGCAATCTCTGCTTGATTTACAAAGCCATGTCTGACCCAGCTCTGTTAGAAATGCTACATCTACAGAAATCCCAATCCCGTCACACCACACGCTCCAGAGACCCCAACCTCATTACCACAATCAACAGAACATGCTGGAGGGACAGGTTCATAACCCAGAGAGTGCTCGTGGTATGGAATAGACTTCTCATAGATGTCAAGCAGAGCACCTCACTGACCCTCTTCAAGAGAAATCTTGATTTGTGGATGGGAAATAGAAAATTCACCCCAGGGATCACTCCAGTGGCTTTACTCGACAGAGGCACTGGGAACTAAGGTCGGGTGGCACGATACCAGTGTAATCCTATGGGCTAGGCTTGTAAAGGCCCCAGGGCCATTAGCCTAGTGCACACCTATAGACCTAATTACTTAGTCCACTATCCTGGGCTGCCAATATGAACCTTTCATCTTTTGGTTTAAATTCATCTCTTTTACCATTCCTGCTTTCGGTCCTCATCAACATGAGGTTGTTCCAAGAGTTTTCTGTACTTGCAACTATATTTATGCATTTTCCAAATTTCTTGACTTCTCATCTGATCTTTCACTTTATATTCATTTTTTTTGTTTGTTTTTTGGCACATTTATTTACTGCCTGATTTTTATCTTCTACTGATTTGATTTACATTCCTGCTTGACACCAATATGCTTCTGCTAGACTAAGAAGGGAAGTCATCTTAGATTTATTCTCTTCACGTGTTAAAACTTTCACTATATTTGGATCTTGTGAAGTCAGCAGCTATGCATGCAGTCCTGCGATTGTGGATCTATACATGTAATCATTTTCAAGAAGGCCCATACCTCCTTCAGAGTGGAGAATATATAATCTTGGTATACAGTGATTTTTATAAATCATTTGATAAATATGAAACATTTTCTTGTTTTCATGTCCAGCTGATTCAATACCTTTTGGGGCCAGTCAAGTCACTCCAAAACTGTAAGTTAGAACAGGAAGGGCAAATTGGTTTATGGCCTGGACTTTATTCCTAGATGTCAGAGCTGTTTTTAATATTAAATTTAGTCTTCTAAAATATTCCTTACAAAGTTTTATTTGCATTTGTTCATATTTTATTGTTGATCGGTCATTGATTCCCAAATACACTCCATCTTGCTCAAGTTCTTTTATGTCACATTCCTGTCCCAGATTGATGTTTTCTTAGTGCTGCAGTTTTTCTGCTTTAAAGGTTGCTTTGCTTTTGTACATTTATCAAGACCAAATGACAGTCTTATATCATCTGAAAATGTTTTAACCACTTGTAGTTGTGCTGTCAGTTCCTCATTTGATGAACTATTTAGTTTTAAGTCATCCACAAAAAGAAGATGAGAAGTATTTGTGTTTACTGGGAGCCAAATTGTAGCCATGACCTAATCTGTTTAGTAGACAGCGGAATGGGTTAAGGGCAAGACAGAAGAGCAATGGTGACAGTCACCCTGGAATTTTTTCCTTTGTATTTTTATCCCTGGAATAATAATTTGTCCTTTATCATGGCTTAACTGCAAAGTGGTTTGCCACTGTTTCATAGTCATTATAATGTAATTGATCAGTGTAGGGTGTAGCTTATACATTTTTAAGCACTTTTTTAATCCATGAATGTGGGATACTTTAAAATACTTTTTCTATCCATGTCATACTTAGATTCTTCCCCATTTTACAGTTCTCCATTATGGTTTTATTTGACAGCAACTGGTAACTCTCAGCTATATTTATGGACTTGTGTTGCTTCAGATAAAGGATGTTAATTAAAGGCTTATTCTTCTATCACTTGTTAACATCTGTGGTAAAATGTTTAAAGACTGTCCTTGATTCTAGATACAAAAGTGCAGTGTCAGTGGTGCACCAGGCATACACTTACCTTTGGTGCTGGAAGACCAGAAGGCTGTGAGTTCTATTCCCAGTCAAGGTGATTCAATTGCTAACGTGCAGTGCAGCATTGAGGTGCTGCACTCCTGTGTGTGTCATCCTTGGATGAAATGTTAAATGGAGGTCCCATCTGCCTGTGTTGGTGGTAGCTCAGGTGGATGTAAAAGATCCCACAGTACCTACTGAAAAGAGTAGGGGGAAGTTCCCCAGTGCCTTGGCCAGAATTTCCACTAGTAGTATAAATACCACCCGGGTCTCCCCTAAAGAGAGGCCATAATTTTTTCCATTAAATATTTTGTTTTTGTCTTTCCTTACAAAACTGGGATTTTTAATATTGGAGTAATTGTGCAGAGATAGAAAGATGGACAGAGACAGTGCCCTATGCCTGACTTGTAACAGTGAGTGGACCTTCTCCAGCCATTGCAATTCAAAAACATAACTTTTATAGCCCCTCCCTGCCCCAGTCATGATTTGATTCCCACTGGAAGAGAAAATGCTATCTTCTTGGTTGGGTCTGTACAGCTACTTGTAGCTTTGAAATGTGTTTTAGGTTCTTTATTCAGAGTATACATGGAACTCTTTGCTTTGATTATATTATGATTAAGAGAGCTAGGTGAAAGACATTTTAGTATTGTGAGTATGTCAGCAGAATCAGGTGAAATTATAAGATTAACCCTGGAATTCATAAAGAACCTCACTACTAGTGCTAGCAGCTGCTGCCAAAAGGGGCCATTTCCACTATCGAGAAAAATGGGATTCAGAGACACATTAGCCGCAATGAGAGAAGACCTCATTATCTTCTAATTTGCATGTCTCTGAGTCGTGCTGTGACTGCTAGTGCTAATCAGCATGTTCCTGTGATAAGCACCTCTGTTGGCCCATGCATTACGATGGCACAGACACCCCCTCATTTATTCTTCCACATTCAGACTTGCACAGTACACCATTCCATACACACTGCTCCCCATTCCATACACACCACACCTATTAACCATCCCTTTATTTAAAGAACATCCCTGATGTAGCCTCTTATTTTTCCCTGCCCCTTGTAAATTACAGATGATTACAGTCAGTCAATAATGCCAGACATCAGAGTTTCATTCTTCTTATTGTTTCAAAGAAGGTATGCCCATTCACACATGTCTCCACACAGAAGCCGCTTTAGCTGAGAATCGAACAGGACAACATCTTACTGTGAGGCGACAATGCTAACGCAGCACCACCACCGCAGTGAGGGCTATATATTTAATAGCCAGTGAGTCTACATACAGTAAGTAGGACAGCTGTATATTTTATAGCCACTGAGTATACATACAGTAAGTAGGAGGACTGTATATTTAATAACCAGGGAGTATACATACAGTAAGTAGGAGGGCTGCATAGTTAATAACCAGGGAGTGTGTCTATATTAGATAACCGAAAGTTATCTTAAGCGAATGCTCACATGAGCGAAAATGCTGGTAATCAAACTTGGTATTGTGGGGGGCTGTGCCCCCACATCCCCTGCTAACTATATATTCCAACTCCGAGATTGCAATACAGTGAGGAAAGGGCAAATAGCCCACTCCTTACTGTACCACGACCCCACAAACACCCTTTCGATTCCTGGCATTTTCACTCATGTGAGCGTTCGCTTAAGATAACTTGTGGTTATCTAATATAGACCCCCCAGGGACTATACATACAGTAACAGTAAACTACAGACCCATAAGTCTCACAAGTCTTATATATAAAGCCATGGAAAGAATTATCATGGAGATGATCAATAGAGATATAGTAAACCTCCAGACACTGGACCTCAAGGGCAGATCATGCCGACTCAACCTGGTGGACTTCTTTGAGAAGGTCACCAAAGCAATGGATGAGGGCAAAATCATTCACACTGCCTACCTTGACCTGGCCAAGGCATTTGACACAATACCCCACTCGGGCATTATTGACAAACTCAGAAGGTTAGGTACAAACCCGTATGTCAACCAGTAGATAGCCAGCTGGCTCACAGATAGGGCCGAGGAAGTTAGAATTGGGGAGTCCACCTCTACAAAGAGGCCAGTCACAAGTGGAGTCCCTCAAGGATCAGTCCTTGGACCGCTACTGTTTTCCATTTACTTCTCATAAGTCAAGGACAATGTCAGTGGTCTCTGTCTGACTAAATTTGCAGATGATTACAAATTAGGAACTGTCACTGAATCTCACACTGGCACAAATGTTCTCCAGGAGGGGCTGACACAGAAAAACAACTGGTGTCAGAGCCATGGACTAAACCTAAATGCCAAAAATGCATAATAGTATCCTTTGGGAAGTCATCCATCCCTGGTAACTGTCATATTGACAACACACCCCTTAGAGTTGACCCAGAAGTCAGTGACTTATGGACACACATATAGTAATCTAGCCTTTGACCATCATGTGTCTACAGTGGTGAGGAAATCATTCTATGTTGCGCAATTTATAAACAAAGGTAAGGCATCTCAGTCCAAGAAAGTCATTGTTCCACTATATTCGGCATTCATCAGGCCTGTCATTAAGTGCAATGCCCCCTTTGGTATGTACCTAATCAGGCATATCCAACAACTGGAACGTCCACAGAGGTTCCTCACTGAAAGAATACAGAGTGTAAGTAAAATGTGCAGACCGCTTCAAGGCCCAATCCCTGTATTCTGTCTCCTACAGGCTTTTGAAGGGAGATCTATGCCAGGCATACAGGGCATTGTCAGACCCTACTCTGATGGACATTATCCACAAAACAAACAGCACCAGAATTACCCATTCTTAAGACTTAAACCTTGCCTGTGATATAAATAGGAACTGCTGGAGAGATACGTATGTATCCCAGAGACTACTGCATCTATGGAACAGGCTCCCCATCCATGTGAAGCAGAGTTCCTCTCTAACTCAATTCAAGTGTAATTTGGACAACTGGATGAGAAACTAGAAATTCATCCCTGGTTTGGCACCTATGTCTCTAATAGACACAGGTAACCTGTAAATGGTTCATCTCCCAGGCCCTTGCTTACACTTATCAAGGGTATCAGAACTTAGAGATTTGGGATGCACGGCTAGGCTTAAAAAGGCTTTTGTGGTCATTAGCCTAGGAAACACCTATGAAACATTGAACTTATAAGTAAGTAGGAGGGCTGTATATTTATTAACCAGTGTGTCTACGTACAGTAATTCAGAGAGCTGTATATTTAATAGCCATTGAGTATACATACAGTAAGTAGGAGGGCTGTATATTTAATAAGCGGGGAGTATATGCACAGTAAGTTGTATATTTAATAGCAGGCATATGTAGAGTAGGGTGCCACTGTGGTTCAGTGAGTAGCATTGTCACCTCATAGTTGGAGGTTCTGTGGTTTGGTTCTTGGGTGGGCTCCTTCTGTGAGGAATCTGCATGACCTCTCTGTATTTGTATGACTTTTCTCTGTGTACTGTGGTTTCATGCACTAGGTTGATTGCTGACTCTAAACTGTTCATAGGTATGGATGCAGTGTGAATGATAATGGGAAAAAGGCTTGGCAATCTGTTGGTATTTTGTGCTTGCCTAGTAAACTGTGTCAGCAGAGTTGACTGTTCATGGGACACTTTTGGAATCAGATGCGACTTGATAGTACTGGATGGATAGTTAGAGTAGACAGAAGGGTTGTATTTAGAAGGAAGTGACAGTTGAGTAAGTGAAGCTGGGAAACAGACTGGAAGAGGGGGATAAGGTGAAGGAAGGAGAAAATAAAGACAGGAGGTTAAGAAATAATCTAGTGGAATATGATGACTGAGATGCTTTGAAGTGGCAAGGGACAACAGGGAGATAATAGGATAAGAGTTAGTCATATGTTAGTGTAAGAGTAAACGAGCAGGCTGTTTGTTGTGAGGGAATCATGGCAGACAGCTGCATACCTCCAATCACATATTGAATGTGAGTAGTGGTGCATCATTATCCCAGACTTACACTGGGTGACTGAGGACACTTGCCTTAAAGAACAGGAATGACTATTTCAGAGTTTAGCCAAGTGGCAAGCAGAGGAAGAATCACTATACCTGTTCTGGATTTTGAACCCTCTCATCTAACTCCTAATGCCAAAGAATGCTATATTTGAACCCTTTCACTTAAAGAGATTGCATTGGGTTAGCAAGTGTGAATGCATGGATAAAATAAGAGGGTTGACTGTGACTGCTGCACATACTGACATTGTGCAGTGCTCAAGAGGAGATGTAAACATTAAGTAACATCACTTCTTATACTCTGCATATAAATTCCTAGCAGAGTCTTACAAAACAATACTATGTTTATGTTGTGCATTAGTGCATTAATTTCAATGTGTTTTAACTCTTTAGGCAGCCCTAATGGTGGAAGAAACTTGACTTAAAGCTGCTGGTACAGAATTTTTGGAAGAAGTTGGATTATCAATCATCTCTGAATATGAAACTTCAGTAACTATTCAGGTTTCCTGATGGACTGACTCAGAGCACAGGAAAATGCCTCACAAGAGTTGTACTCTTGGCATGTGTAGACCATAACCTATGGGAAATGTGTTGTAAAAGCTGCAGCAGGGATATGGAAGCAAGCCAAAGTATAAGCCATTTTCTCAGGCAGTGACAGTACAACATCTAGAGTATGTTTCATCAAAATGTCAATCCTGTATGTGTCACTGTAACATGTAGTCACATAGTCACAAACTTCAAACATAAGTTGCCTTTGGGGGTTAGTCTCAAGTTTGGAAAGAACTATATGAATGTCAGTTCAATCAACAGTATTTCAAAATGTTATCCAAAGAAGTGTTTTGGTGTCGAATTTTATGCTTTACTGTAATACATTAGTCAGACAAAACCAAGTATACTCATCAGTAGCATTTAAAACTCCAGGCATTAATTGTGTCCATATCCCATTTAGGAGAAATTAGCAGGCTGGTACTGCATTAAGTATGTAATAACGAACACTCTCCATAAAAAAGTAATAGCAGTTACATTACACTTCCACAGCGCTCTTATTCATTGTTGCTGCTGCAGATGTAGGCTAGAGTGTTAACATATTTCAGAAATCAAATTGCACTGTTAAAGCAATGCTGACTGAATGTTGGTAAATCTTAGGGGATCAATAACCACATTGTGTTCAGGTTTGGTGTAATCTGTTTAGTAATTAGTGAATGTCACCACAGGTTCTCATTTCAAGGAAATTACTGCCTTCTAGGCTTACTGCAGTTATATGTGAAAGACATTTTGCAGTGTTCAGGGTTATGGCTGAAATCAGTGCTGCAAACATCTTGGGACTCGTACTGCCCACATTCAAAAAATGCAGCATACACTGTTACTGCTGGCAGGGTAAGCACCTACATTTCCTTTTAAAAAATGTTAAAAGATCTGTTTACATCTTGCTTACAAAATATGTTCGTTAACATTCATCTGCTGTTTGGCTTTTTTAGGCTTACAATAAACAAGCTAAAACAGTTTAAGCATTCAGAGTACATTTATACATGAAAGACTGCTAATTTAAACTTAGTAATGGTGGGGCATTCTTAACTGTCCTCGAGTATGAATTTAGGGCAGATCAAGGACTAAAAAGAAGCACTATATTACATTTATACAGTCAGATTTATTTATTTTTTATACAAGCACAAGGGGAGCAAAAGGTATTGCATAACAACAATTAATTCTAGTAAAGTCAGCCAATCAAAAATGTAGCCATTCAGCAAGAAATCTTTTAAGATAAGAGTTTCAAAGTGCCCTTTTAAAATGGCTTGGTTTCTCTTTCATAGTAGTGCAACCTAAACTGTACAGAACAACATTAAGTACTCAGTGTTTCATGTCACATTAGTTGGCAGAGTATAATCTGTAATGATCAGCCCAATAACCGACCAAGAGCTTGTTTAATTAGAATTGCCTGAATATGTAATCCAATAATTAGGCCCAGGATTAAACAATATTTTCATAGTGAACAACTTCAGGGTTAGCCATGTAGTCCTACTGAAATAAGTTGTGGACAGTCTTCTTTACTGATTGGCCCCTGTAGTGGTATATCTGGTCACCTTTCTGACTGCATGCAAAAGCTGGTTAGTGGTCTTTTGGTAAACTGACCCAGATAATTGAACAAAAATGAGTCATCACTGAGCAGATCTATTGCTTTAGAATAGCAGTATTCTGTTGTCCTGCCACTGATCACTCACATGGCTTCCATTATAAAACTCTAATAGCTGGCATTATTTACTGCCTGCAGTCTTCAGTGAGTTACCAGAACATCACACATTTTACAAGGGCCATTGCAAGTATTTGAGTAAAATCAGGGATGTACTACAAAATTGAGCAGTTAAGATGTGTACCCTCAACAAAAAGTTAGGGGTGAAAAAAAGAAAAAAATAAAATCTCAAAGTTTCAAAGCTGAGAAAGAGTTCTTCTGCTCTGAAACTGTAGCTAAGTATTTGATAAAAATGTAACAAATGGCTTGCTGCAATTAAATTACCCAAACAATAAGTGCTTCAATAATAATAGTAAATGCAGTATCCATATTCATTCCTGAATGCCGGTAGATACTGCACTTTCACACCAACAGCACCTTGCCAATCATGCCTCCCAACATCTTACACCAGGGGCAGACACTTCTTTACCCCACACTAGTTATGCCTGAAGGGCTGCAGATCCAGTCTAAATAACCAGACAGTTTAAAGAAAAGAAGAAAAAAAAAAGTGTCTCAGCTTGTTTCCAGCTCATTACCTTACCAGAACATGAGCCTGAACCAAGACTGTACTCATGTTTGAGCTTGGCTAGTCAGCTCTGACTTTCCCACGTATGTTGCACAGTGTGTACATAGTACTACTAATTTATTTTGTGTCATTTAAAATATAAACATTAGCAGTGACTGTCATAATCTCAGTCTGGAAGAAAAAGCATGCTTTCTGTTCTGGAAAAAATACAACTTCCCAGGTTGTGTCAACAGTGGATTCATCACAGGATTGGAACACTCTCTTTACAGGTGCTTTTCACAGACTCTAATATTATTGCCTTGATAACAGTATATGATGCGCTTGCTAGTTATTAAAGCACAAAATGGGTTTTGGTACTCTCTTGCCTCCCATATAGCTAGGGCTAATGCACAAATTCTTTAAGTGAGCGACTGCAGTTAACTTCTCCCAGCAGTGAAATGTGACAAGACTTTTATCAGTGCAGCACCCTGACAGCTAAGTATCAGGTTTCTTCATTACTCCTCATCATCTTTTCAGCTTGGTTAGCCCAGTAGGCACAAAGTACAGCTGTGTACACTTACCATAAGTGTAGATGTTCGAGTGTACTCACTGTTGCAGTCATCACATTTGGGTAATCTGCTGGCAGGTTGCCCCCAGTCGGCCTAATTAACAAAGTCTTGGGTCCTGCATCAGTTGCTGTCTCCTCTTCCATGACATCAGGTCGTCAGGGGTATAAAACATGCAGCCGACGCCATTTTCATCAGTTTTTCTTGCCCCAGATGTCAGGTACCCCTCAAATGGGGAGCAATACATATATATATATATATATATATATATATATATATATATACATGTAATTTAGAACACAAAAAATATACCTCCAAATAAAAGCAAATACAACAAAATGGCTTTTGAGCATAGTAACAGATAGAAGAGGTATAAAAAGAGAAAAGTAGGGGGCTGGCGGGTGGGTAACCAGGACTGCAACAGTGAATACACTCAAACATCTACATTTATGGTAAGTGTACACAACTGTACTACGTTCTTCCTGTTTCACTGTTGCAGTCATTACATTTGGGTAGAATCCCAAAGCTATGGTTGGGAGGATGGAATTATACAGCATTAGGAGCAGCTATAAGGCCCTGCAGGACAGCAGTGGCAAAGCCTGCTCTGGATTTAGAGAAGAGAGGTAAATGGTAATGCTTGGTGAATGTATGAACTGAGCTCCAGGTAGTAGCTTCTAGAATGTCTCTGGTAGGAACCCCTCTGAGAAAGGCTGCAGAAGTAGATGCAGCCCTGGTGGAATGGGATCTGATCCCCTTGGGGACTGGTTTACCATGATGCAGAAACGAATACAATGGCTTATCCATTTTTAAATAGTCTGCTTTGAAATAGCCTTTCCCTCTGCCCCTGCAGCAAATGCTGCCAGTAGTTGCTCAGATTTTCTTAGATATTTTGTCCTGTTCAAGTAGAATCGTAGTTGTCTGTGTACATCCAATGAATGCAGAATCTGCTCACCCTTGTTTTGTGGATTTGGGAAAAAAGTTGGCAGATGAATGGTCTGATTAAGGGCCACACTAGATACCACTTTAGGCATAAAAGGATGGATTGGTCCTGAGAGCCACCCTGTCCGGGTAAAAAATAATGAAAGGCTCCACTGCCATAAGAACCAGCAGTCCTGAAATCCTTCTAGCTGAAGTGACTGCTAAAAGAAAAGCTGTTTTCCAAGAGAGAAATTTTATGTCTGCAGTAGCAGCTGGCTCAAAAGGAGGTAGGGTGAGCTTTTCCAACACAAAATTGAGGTCCCATGCAGAAGTTGGTGCTCTCCTGGGAGGTCTTAAATTTTGGCCCCTCTGAGATGCTGCTTTAGCACAGGATGAGAAAAGGGGGGAGGCTCTGTGCTAAAATGGCAGAGGCATGGATTTTTATGGAAGAAAAAGTTAGGCCCTTGTGAAGCATCTCAGTTAAATATTGCAGAATCTGAGGAATATTGGGCATTGCTGTGCTTATTCCTTGTGCCTGATTTCAGGCACAGAGTCTTTTCCATTAATCAGCATAAGATTTTCTAGTACTAGGCCTTCTAGCCTCCAAAATGACATCCATCACAGGTTTGCTGAGAGATGTAACTGGTAAAATTAGTTGATTAGCCATGCTGCAAGATTCGAGTTTGGAGCTGAGTGTGTAGAATTTGATAGTTCTGCTGAGACAGTAGATGAGGTGTCTGAGGCAGGTACCATGGAGGAAGGTGTGACGTATTGCATAGGAGCGGGTACCAGTGTTGGCGAGGCCAGTCTGGAGCAATCAGAATCATTTTTGTTTTTTCTGTCTGACTTTTAGTAATACCTTGGAGAGCAAAGGCAGAGGGGGAAAGGCATAGACTGATAGTTTTTTCCAGCTGAAGGATAGAGCATCCACGTTCCAAGCATTTTTGTGATGGATTCTTGTGCAGAATATGTCCAACTGATAGTTTTGGGGTGAGGCAAAAAGATCTATCTCTGGGCTCCCCCATTTGCGTGTCAACATGCTGAAGATTTGTGGATCCAGTTTCCATTCGTGTGGGTCCATAAGATTTCTGCTTAGTTCGTCTGCCAGAGTATGTTGCTTTATTGGCAGGAACTGAGCTTGTAGATGTATTTGGTAAGTCAAGGCTGTGTTCCACAAATCCATGGCTAGTCTGCAAAGGGGGTAGGCATGGGTACCCCCCTGCTTGTTTATGTTCCACATGACTGTGGTGTTGTCCATCTTTATCAGTAGTTGTCCTAGATGAAGAAAGTCCTTGAAAGCTGTCAGAGCATTCTGTACAGCTAGCATCTCTTTCTGGTTGATATGCAGGTGCATTTGATTTGGCCTCTATTTGCCCTGAATGCATCTCCCTGACAGATGCGCCCCCAAGCATAGTCTGATGCATCTGTAGTCAGGGTTTGGGTGGCAGGGGATGGAATGATTGACAGTCCCTTGTTTTGGTGACAGGCCTCTGCCCACCACAGGAACTCTTGCTGCAGGCAAAGAGTGATAGGAATCATTGTTTCCAGGCTGTGACAATGTTGACTCCATAAGCTTTTTAGGTACCATTGAAGTTTCCTCATATGCAGTCTTGCATATGGAGTTAGAAGAATGCAGGAAGCTATGAACCCCAAGGCCTGCAGAATTTGTCTTGCAGATACCTGGATTTTTGTGGCCACTTGTTTGAAGTAAGTCATCAATTGGATTTGTTTTTCTTGTGTGAGGTAAGTCATCTGGGCAGTTGTATTCAAGCTTGCACCCAGGAATGTAATTATTTGAGAGGGTACCAGTTGTGATTTCTTTTTGTTTATGGTGTACCCTAGGCAAGTTAGAAGCCTTTTTACAAATGCCAGATGCTGTAGAAGAGTGTCCTTGTTTTCTGCTTGAATTAGACAATCGTCCAGATAAGGATAAATTTGAATGTTTCTTTGTCTGCAAAATGCAATTACTGGTGCCAAGCACTTTATGAAGACCCTGGGTGCAGTAGATAAGCCAAAGGGCAGTGCAGAGAACTGGTATTGCAAATAGCCTGCTTTGAAGCGGAGGTATCTTCTGCAAGATTCCCTGATTGGGATATGCAGATAAGCCTCTTTTAAGTCTAGAGTTACTAACCAGGCATCCTTCCCTAGCATAGGCAGTAACTGTTGTAGAGTCAGCATTTTGAATTTTGGAATGTCCAGGAATGTATTTAGAATGGATAAGTCCAGAATTGGATGCCATGATTTGTCTTTGCTGGGAACCAGGAAAAGTCTTGGATAAAAACCTTGTCCCCTTTCCTTTTCTGGTACTGGTTGAATAGCCCCCATATTCATGAGGGACATAACTTGTTTCTGGGCCTCTGCCCACTGATTTGGAGGCAGATCTGGCCATCCATTTGGAATTGACAACGTGGAAATGAAATCTGTATCCCTGGGATACTATATTTAAAACCCACTTGTCCTGGATAATTAGATGCCAATTTTGTGCATGAAGTGCTAGTTGTCCCCCCCAAAGGGGCTGCCAAAAGATAAGTGCTTGTAAATGGCAGAGGAAAGTCATTGGGACTGTTTACCGTAGGGAGGTGTCTTGCTACTTTCAGATTTGGAGGTGGAGGCACCCCATTGTTTTGTTCTGCAAGTTCCTTGTGACTGAAACCTGGAGCCTTTGGAGTATCTGGGTTTGACCTGAATGGCTCTGGTGGGTACTGGAAAGGACAAATTCTTAGTAGGCCAGTGCCTACTGAACCTGGGTGGCTGCACTTGTAGGAAATCTTTTACAGTTTGCATAGATTTAGCTTTGTCTTCCATCTTTTTCAAAACTTCTTCTGCCTTATTACCAAATAGATTGTCCTGTTGCAAAGGAGCATCCAACAATTTTGCTTTAACATGATCAGGCAGATTTTGCTCCTTGAGCCAAGCATGCCTTCTTATCACAGATCCAGTTACAGCAGCCCTGCAAGAGGCCTCCAAGGAATCAAAACCACATTGAAAAGTATGCTTTCCAACTTGTTCAGCTGAATGCAATAAATCCTGTAACTCTTTATTTTCCATACAGCCAGAAATGAACATAATTTTCTGTTTAAGTAAGCCCATGACATGCTGCTGATATTTAAGCATATGAAATTGACAGTTTAAAGCCCTGATTGCCAAGGTTGCAGATGTGTAAACCTTCTTACCCCATCTATCCAGTGCCCTGGAGTCTCTTATCAGAAGGGGTAGGATTTTTAGCAGTAGAAGCCTTAACACCCTTGGGACCCTGAGAAATTGTTTCAGGGTCAGCAGTAGCGTTTTTAAAAAGGAATTGCACTGATTATGAATCTTCAGATCAGGTTTCCATTTCTTCTGATTCCGGGAGTCAGGAACCCTGTAATTTCTGTCTGGCTTACTAGGAGCCGGAGGCAGGGAATCAGGAGCCATGCTGGATTCTGAGAAAACATCATCAACAATGTCTAGAACAGGAGGTATAGCCAAAGGCCTATGCTGAGGAAGAAGAAGGAAATCCCTAAGCCTCTTTTTGGATTCTGAAAAATCCTGACTCTCCCAATGAAAATGTTCCCTTAAGGTATGCAAAGTTTCTCCAAAAGAAAAATCCTCAGGAGGAGAAGCAGAAGGGATGGATTCTTCTGCATCAGAGTCCTCATAAGGTGGAATAGATAATTCCTGATCAGAAGAGGAATCAGAAGAAATGGAAACCTGATCTGAAGATTCATAATCAGTGCCTTGCCTAGGCCTTTTAGCAGCAGGGGGTTGGGAACCCCTGATCAATGTAATTAAATCCTCAGCCATTTTGATCATTTGCTTTTTAGGCATAGGGGCCTGTGCACATGGCCCAAGCATTGTTTTTTAGACATAGAAGTTTATTTTGGCCTTGGTTTTGAAGATGGCATTGGTTTAATATACAAATCTTTAGGCCTGAAAACACCCTCAGAAGCCGGCGCCTGCTCAGTGGCTCCAGACCCATCTAAGGTAGAGACATCTGCGGGTTCAATACTTAAAGTGTCTCGGGCATACCGGACTCTGAATGGGTCTCAGTAGAGGCCTGCAAATCAAAGGTAGCGGGTATCAGGGGCTGCGAAAGTGGCTCACTGAGTACCAGTGAACTGGCGACTGGCTTAGGAGAAGCCTCGTCATCGGTTTTGGACCTCAACATTCTGTCTCTGTCCTTTTCTTTGCATTTTTTGTGAATTCCGGTAGTCGGATTGCTAACTGACGACATTTCTGGATAGTTAAATCTTAAGCCAAAATAAATAGTGCGTTGGTTAAATTTACCACAAAACCGACAGCAAGGGACGTTGTGGTCAGGGCCTAGGCAAGGAATACAGTACAAATGAAAATCCTTATGAAGTATTTGCTTCCCACAGGTAATACAATTATTAACTTTTACTGACATCGGTAAGGAGCATGAAAAAGTTTCCCCAATGGGGTACTTAGCTTTAGGTTGAAGACCTCGGTTCTGAAACTCGAAAACGAAAATTTTAGGAGTCGGCCGACCGGCACTTGCGAACTGCTTCTGCTTCAGGCACCGCACGGCAAGAAAGACTGATGAAAATGGCGTCGGCTGCATATTTTATACCCCTGATGACCTGACGTCATGGAAGAAGGGACAGCAACTGACGCAGGACTACCCAAATGTAATGACTGCAACAGTGAAACACGAAGGACATCCCTTCTTTTTCATTGGGTGAACCAAGAGCACTTCCTGGTTAACTGACTTGCTCAGGGTCATACAACAAGCAAGTAGTGACTGAAGAAATCAAACCTAGGGCTATGGAATGATGTTCATTAGCAGCTAGTTGCCTTTGTATTCTGAGCTAAACTGTCACACTTTTATACTGCAGTGGAATAAATCCATTTAAAGTTTGTATTTCACAGATTACAAAGGAGTAACATCCCACCTGATTATGCAATTTATTTTTTATTTTTTATCACTTTACATTTGTAGCTTGTGCTGACTATGAACAGATGGGGAGGGCTGATTCACTTTTCCTAGTCAGAATAATGCAGTGGTCTTAAGTCTTTGCAAAAAAGGATTTCTAAAATATATATACACACACATATATCTGTTAACTGTCCTGTATCTGAACCATTCCTTGGACAAGATTTGCAGTGATACATGCTGACAGGATATTCCCAGTGGCCATGTCAAAACATGTACAGCTGTATCTGCCAATCAACTAATCAGGTTATATAACAAAAGTAAAATGAGCACAGCTGCAAAAAGATTGACTCCGACAAACCCCAGACTGTCTGTCACTGTTTAGATATCAGTTTTGTAACAGACTTACTGTAACTGATACAGACATGCAAAGGGATGCTAGTAAATACATTTTATTAACTTGGCCAGCTTTTTATGGGTATGTCTTCAGAGTGTCATTTAAATAAGAGCATTAAAACACATGGCTGCTCCTGTGAGAATTTATTATAGTAACAGGAACTTAAACAGCAAACCTGACAAAGTCTTTTACAATGGAAAACTGAACATTTTCTTTGTTTTATGTTTATATATACAATTTTCTGCATTGTGTAAGCATTGATATTTAGGAACTATTTTAATCCAAAATAAATTGCTAGAGCCGAGGCAGCCTTGTACCAGCTACGTGACATATGCATTACGGTAAACCAGCACAATAAAGTACACACAAATGGTAGAACAACAGGTGATGTAAGTAGGACAGGACAATGTCATCACCACTAGTGGTATGATGTAAACAACACATGAGATTCACAATATGGCACAGTAATGCAATGGTATACAGATAATGTTACAGACAAACTAGGACAGTACCATTGATAGCAAAATATTAGTACACTTTACATAGAGTCATTAAGTAATATGAAGCCGACAACTGCTATATCCTACTGTATTGTCACAAAAATGCAGCATCAGAAATAGTTTTGTACTTGTACTCTGGGACCTCTGCTTGTAGCACCAATGTACCAGGATCACAAATGTAAGGAAGAGAGGTGGCCAGCTTGACAGAGAACAGCTGAAAGAGATCTTTTTTCTCCGTTGGAGAGGATCATAACAGAACAGAAATCAGCATTGTGTGGACCTTATTGGAGTTCCTGGGTTCCACCATATTGGTGATAGCATCCATGGATTTATGCACAGAGGGAGTGATAGTTTCTAAGCATTGTGTGGACCTTACTGGAGGTCCTGGGTTCCAGCATATTGGTGATAGCATCCATGGATTTATGCACAGAGGGAGTGATAGTTTCTAAACTAAGTGCACTCTAGTGCAGAATAATGAAGTAGTATGAGATAGTTAAGACTCTCCCTAGGATGGAATGAAGACCTAGGCAGAACTTAAACTGCTCCTCCTGGGGCTTATGCAGCACTAAGAGAAGAGCCAGCAGTGGTGAGATATGAAAGTAAGGAGTTTGTCTCCAGTGTTTCAAACAATAAAAGTAACATTTTTCATGACAAACTGACAGCTGTTATTAAACTTCACACAAACATGTATACACATATTTACACTTAAACATTTGGCAACAGCCCAATCTAGTCTTTCTTAGATTCCATGATTATACTGTTATAGCAGCATTTAGTTTATATACTACAGTGTTTAACATTTTCAGAGCAATATTATCAACTTTTCCCAGAACATATGTTCAAATTTTACATCAAAACTTAAATCAAATAAACATGAATTTTTGATTATAACCACAAAGCAGTTGTACGTTTTTCATTTTGTGTTATCAATGTTCCGGACTGTAAGATGGGTACATATGATTTTTCAAATCTTCTTGTTTGTATACATCCCCATTATCTTACACCTCCCTCGCTATGTGCACTGTTCATGTTGTTCATATCATAGGATCATAGGAGGTTACTAGGCTAATGGCCCTGGAGCCCTTACAAGCCTAGCCAAGGGTTTATCCCCAAAAAAGAAACCTGTCATCACCTGTCACCCCTGTCAATGAGGGACACAGCTGGAACCCTGGAACCCCTGGGACAAATTTGTGGTTTCCCATCCATTCATCAAGGTTGAGCTTGAAGAGCATCAGTGAGGTACTCTGCTTGATGTGTATGGGAAGTCTATTCCAGAGATGAGGCAGCCTCTGGGAGACAAACCCGTCTCTCCAGCATGTTTTGTTGATGTCGCATATTAGATTTGGGCTTTTCAAGTGGGTAATGCACGAGGAGTTAGACTAATGGATATGGAGCATCTCTTGTAGGGCAGGGTCTGAGACTGGCTTGTAGGTGAGGCACAGATCATCTCTGAGCAATCTGTACGATACCGAGTAGAGTGATAGTGATTTGAGCCTGTCCTCATAGGACAGGTGTTAGAGGCCATGGATTCTCTTTTTGAGGTATTTATGTGGCCTTGCCAGTTGGTGCAGCTGTTTGGATAGGTACATACCAAATGGGGCGTTGTAATCAATTATTGGCCTAATGAGGGAGGAGTACAGAGGGGTAATAACCTCCTTTTTTCTGGATGCAATTCCTTTACTTATGAGATGAACCAAGTAAAAGGCTTTTCTGACCACTGTTGCTACATGATGGTCGAATGTGAGATTGTTGTCAACCTGCGTACCCAGGTCTCTCATCACAGGTTGTAGGCTTAGGGGGTTGCCATTGATGTGGTAATCAGTAGGGGGTGTGTTTTCACAGAATGGTATGATAATACATTTTTTGCATTTAACTTAAGGCCATGACTTTGGCACCAGTCATTTGTTGCTGTGAGACCCTTTTGCAGTATGTTAACATCATTTGAGGAGTCAATGACAGCACCCAACTTACAGTCGTCTGCAAACGTGGCCAGCCACAGGTCTTTTGTCTTTGCCTGGACCTCTGAGAAGTAGATGCCAAACAGTAAGGATCCCAGGACAGATCCCAGGGGAACACCACTAGTGACAGGTCTGCTGTCGGAGGTGGAGGCACCTATTTTGACCTTGTGAGTCCTATCGGTGAGCCAATTGGCCACCCACCTGATGAGATAGGGACTTACGCCAAGTTGTGTTAGCTTTTCAATGATGCCTCAGTGGGGGATTGTGTCAAAGGTTTTGGCCAAGTCAAGGTAAGCTGTATGTACTGACATTCCCTCATCCAGGGCCTTGGTGACAGTCTCAAAGATGTCAACCAGGTTCAACAGGCAAGATCTGCCCTTGACAAATCCAAACTGGGTGGGGTAAAGTGCTTGGAGACTGCCTATGTCCTTGTTTATGAGATCCATAATAATACACTCCATGGCTTTACAGATCAGACTTTTCAAGCTAATGGGGTGATAGTTTCCAAGGTCAGTAGTGGCACCACCTTTGTGCAAGGGGATGACAATGGCAGTTCTCCACTCTGCTGGAATGAAGCCTGTACTCAGGCTATGATTGAATAGAATGCTCAATAGTGAAGCTAGTTCTTGCTGGAGATGGTGTAGAATACATCCTGGGATACTATCAGGTCCCATGGAAGCTGTGTTCTTTGCCTTGGATAGGGCCTGTAATACTTGATCTACGGAGATGTGAGGTGTGGGACAAGTATCGGGGATGTCGAATGAGCCTTTGGGGGGGGGTGAAGTTTGTGCTGAACCTATCTGCAGATTGGCTAAGTCAACAGGATCAGATTAGTGGGCTTTGCCATGGAGGTTCCTGACATAACTGAAGAAGGCTTTGTGGTTTCCCTTTGTTTCAGAGGCTAGTTTTGATTCATAATTGGCTTTAGAGGTTTTCACTAGTGATCTAATTTGCTTGTTGAGGATAAGGAGGGAGTTTTTCCAATTTGGAATTTATTCCTTTTTATCCCTGGACAACGGTTTCTTCCTTTTATTGTAAAGCATGTTGATAGAGGATGTCCACCAAACAGGTTTGTATTTCCTTGAGGAGCAGGTTTTAGTTCTTTTGGGTATGGCTGAGTCCATGCAGTTGTACAGGTGCTTGTATACTGCACTGGTGTACAGTTCGGCATAGTTGTCTGCATCCTCTGAGGGGGGCGGTGGTGTGTAGCTACTGAAACCCTCCCTTAGGAGGTTGTAGTCAGCTTTTGAGAAGTTTTTTAGCGTGGTTACAGCAGGAGGGGGGCAGGATAGGAGCTTTGAATGAGATAGACTGATGATCTGATCTCACAAGGGAGGAACTTACTAGGGGAGTGGTGCAGCAGTCACCCATGCTGGTAAGAACCAAGTCCAGGATGTTGTCTCCCCTTGTGGGGCTGAGACAAGCTAGTCTAGTGCGTTAGAATTGAAGAAGTCAAGGAATCATTGGGCGAGTGCTTTGGTGCAGGAATAGTTCACCCATTCTATGGTGGGGTAGTTGAAGTCACCAAGGATCAGGATGTTAGGGGGCACCTTGATGGAGTCAAGTAGGTCCAGGTAGGAGGAGGAGGAGGTGTCCTGAGTCATGGGGGGGGTCCATAGGTGGCTATAACTTGGATGGGTGTCTTGCCAATTGTCAGTTGCACCTGGAGTAGTTCCAGTGCATCATGCTGGCAAACCAGACTGGAGGTGTGCTTGTTTTTAATGAAGACAGAGACTCCACTACCCTTAGTCTTCCTGACCTCATTTTGGGGTCGGAATGTGTGGAATGAGGTACAGTCTATAAGGTAAGGGGTACAGTCTGCAGCCTTGAACCAAGTTTCTATGACTGCACAGATGTCGGCATCTTCCAGTGTGAGGAGAGCCTCCAGTGACTGCATTTTCAGGTTAAAGCTCCTAGTGTTAAGCAGCATGACCTTCAATTTGATTTTTGACAGATCGTTTATGTTGGAAGATTTGTCTTTGGGACATTGCCTAAAAAAGGCACAATGTGGGAGGCAAGAGCCTTGACCAGAATCTGGAATCCCAGGGGTGATAGGTGGAGGCCATCTCTGGCAAAGCATTGAGGCCTGTCAACCATATCATCCCAGGCAGACAGATACTGGGTCCCCTTAGAATGACACGAGACACTAAGCCAATTGTTGAAGTCAATTATTTTTGTTGGTATTGTAGTATCATTCTTGGTGAAGGTAGGATGCTGCTTATGGCTATGGTCCATCTTTGTTCTTTGGCTCCAGAATTAGTAGTAGTGATTATGTACGCTAACAGTGTTATCTAAACCTCAATCCTCAAAGCTCTTTATCAATAAAACAGACAATCATGCCCATAACTTTGCTCTACAATAACTGCTGTGTAGCTCTCATACCCTTTCTCATGCTACCTGTTCTTAATCAATTTTTAACCTATATGCAAAACTTCTAGCAGTTCTTAGATCAATCCTCCTTTGTTAGTACTAGTTTACAGCACTGTCTTGCAGGAATTAATTAGACTGGAATTTATTCCATTCATCCCATCACTTTTCATACACAGTTTCATGGATACTAACATTTGACTGGTCTTCATTATGCCTTGGCGTCATCTGCAACATAACCAATGGGGGGGGTGGGGTCAGGGATATCAATTACTTTTTTAAACTACCCTTCTGTGTGCATCACCATTATGAATATTGTATTCAGTCAATAAAATGTTGTAAGCATGACAGAAATAAACATACAAAATATTCACTTTATTCACCCAAGATGATAGAATTCAACATATTACCATATCAACCCAGAAAAACTAAGTGATATCAGTCAAGAAGCCATGCGCTCCATAAAACTACTATATATACTCTCTGATTAGATCATCCAAACTGGTAGTGCATTCTTATTCTAAATAACATAAAGAAAACTAATAATTCTTTTCAGTAGAGACTTCTTAATTACAATATTATTAATGCCTTGCCCATTTCTCAAACCTTATAAATCCTCAAACAGGCAACAAGCAGTCAGATGGAAAAAGGCCACCTCCCCTTTTCTCAATACTCCCACAGGTGTCCCCCAGGGTTTAATTTTAGGCCCCCTTCTATTCAATATATTCATAAACGATTTCTACCAAGCCATCCCAAATGCCAACCTTGTTCAATATGCCGATGATTCAACAATAATCTGCTCTGACTCTTCTATACCCACCCTAGTTAAATTAACCCAAGATGCCTTCTCCTCCACTGAGCAATGGATGTTGGACAACCATCTAGCACTCAATGCTACTAAAACTAAACTCATGATATTTATTGCTTCCAAAACCACCACCCTAGATAAAACCTCATTCTCAGTCACCAGTCAAAATAATACTCCTCTCGAAATAGTCTCTAATGCTAAACTACTAGGAGTCCTGATCGATGACCAGCTAAAGTTTGATAATCATCTACAAGTAAATATCAAAAAACACACAAACAAATAGACATGCTTTATTGCCACAACCGTTACATCTCTCCCTCTAATAGGCTCACCCTCGCCAACACTTACCTTATCCCATCCCTCCTATACGGTGCCTCTATCCTTACTAACCAGCGATCCTCCCTCATGACTAAACTCTCCTCTTGCTATAATAAAATAACAAAATTTGCAACTGGCCATAGAGCCACTTCCTATCACTGCACTGCCCTACACCAACTGAATTGGCTTGAGCTGTCCAATTACCTCATCTATATTCAACTTGTCCAAGCACACAAACGTATTTTCAACCCCTCTTTCTGTCCCTCTCTTGCCACCACCTTTAAAATGCACCAACCAAATAGACTTTTGAGATTTAATTCCAAAATCTAATTGAACTGCATAAACCTGCCCATCCACCAGGCAAATATGTAATGTCCTTCTCTCTAGCACGCCATTGGAATTCCCTCCCATCTTTCATCCGCACCACCAGCAGCCTCTCTTCATTCAAAACCTTACTTCGCACACACCTAACTTCACTATGAAAATGCTCTTGCTCCCATCCCACATAATCTCCGTACACTATAGCTACTCTCTATATGCTATAATTCACAATAGCCTCCCATTGTTTTATACCCTAATAAATTCTAGGAATTAGCATCACTCACAGAATGGTACAATTCAGTAGCCTAGAAATTAATGCGTGAATTAGCATAACTGTTAAAAAAATTGGACTGTTTCTGTTATTGCATTGTGCTAATATGTTAAACTGTTAAAAACTTTAACTGTTTGTAAATATTACTCTTATTGCACTGTACTAATATATGCACTCTACTAATATGTGTTTTTCTGTTTGTTTAATTTTGCTTCATTTGTGCACATACATTTCTCGAATAATTTAATGTTATGTTAAAGCTGTAATTTGTAATTTTCTGGAGCTTTTCTCCCCAGAACTCCATTGAACATGGGCTCCTCGTGGCCCAATGGTCTATCCTAGCAAATAAACTATAAATAAATACATTTACCCTAAACTATATTGCCCAGTCCCTATTATTTCCAAAGACCATATCCTTAACCTGCTCTCCAAGAACAAAAATACTTCATTAGTGAGTCCTATCAGCATACTGGTTTATCTTATAAACAATGTCACGCAGGCCCTTGCTGATCCCATCTTTAAGTTGTTCAACCCAAGCCTTGCCACAAGCTGTGTTGCTGAACAATGGCATATTTTGGTGGTGATGCCCCTTCATAAGGATGGGCCTCACCACTGACCCAAGCAACTAAACACTCATTAGTCTTGTATGCAAAGCCATGGGCTACATCATCACTGAACTCAGAAACCAGGATACTAACAATTTAATCAGGCTCAACCTGCAACAATTCAGATTTGGTAAGGTCAGATCATGCATCATCAGTTTTTTTGAACTCTTTGAAAAGGACATACAGCCTGTTGACACTAGTGGCACTGTTCATACTGCCTTTCTGGATCTAGCCAAATCATTTGATATTTGATACCATATTACATGATGGTATTGTGAACAAGCTTATAGCTACAAAGATAGATCTGTATGTAGTATGATGGGCTACAAATTGGCTCAAGTAACAAGTGCATTTTGTCAGGGTCAGTGATGACTCTTCAGTTAAGGAAAAGGTGAACAGTGACATTCCCCAGGGGGTCCATATTGAGCCCCCTCTTTGACATTTATTTCTTTGAGCTCATCACTGACAACAAGGATCTCTGTCTGACCAAATTCACAAATGATTGTAAGTTATGTGTAGTCGTCAAAATAACAAATTCTCTTCAAATTTAACTACAGTAAACTTTCAGTTAACAAGTACTCAAGCAACCAGAATGCTCAAGCAACCAGAAAAAAAAATCAAAGAAACACAGCACAATTTTCACATGTTGCACTTTCTGCCCCCCCCCCCCCCCACACACACACACACAGAAACATACCTTACGTTTTTAGAGTTTTAGAGTTTTAAAAAGAAAGATAGGAATAAATTCCCTCTCTCTCCCCAACTTATGAACTCAAACCAAACAAGTATAGGGCACAGTATTAGTTAGGCCTATTTTTAATGGTAACTCTCAAGCAACCAGAAACTATAGTTATCTGGCATCTGCCAATCCCCATGGATGACGATTAACTGAGAGTTTACTGTATCGTATGTTAACACCTGATGCACTGAGAAAGGGCTCATACTAAACACTAAGAGATGCAGTATCATCTTCCTCTACCAAACAACAAATTGCTACCACCTACTGCATCAGTGACACCCCACTCTCCAGTTAATCTGTCATCTGAGACCTGGGCACCTGTACACCTCGGCAAATGGCTCCCAATCCTTTGATCAACATACAGCAACTATCGTCAGGAAGTATTTCTATGTATCACGACTGTTCGCCAAGAGCCTCTCTTCCAAAACCAGGGGAGTTATTGTTTCCCTGTACTGTGCCCTGGTTAGATCTAGTATATGATATAATGTACCCTTTATGACTCACCTCACTTCTTCTTCTTCTTTTGGCTGCTCCCATTAAGGGTCACCATGGCGGATTCATCTCTTTCCATTTCATCCTGTCCTCTGCATCTTGCACTGTCATGCCAACCACCTGTATGTCCTCTCTCACCACATCCATAAACCTTATCTTATGCCTTCCTCTTTTCCTCTTACCTGGCAGCTCCATCCTTAGCATACTTCTACCAATATACCCAGCATCACTCCTCAGCACATGTCCTCCAAACCAATGCAATTTTCCTCTTTGGCTTTGTCTCCAAACCATCCATCTTGAGCTGACCTTCTAATATACTCATTCCTAATCCTGTCCATCCTTGTTACACCCAAAGCAAATCTTAACATCTTTAACTCTGCCACCTCTAGCTCCGACTCCTGCCTTTTCCTCAGTGCCACCGTCTGCAACCTATATAATAAAGCTGATCTCACTACCATCTTGTAGACCTTCCCTTTCACTCTTGCTGGTACCTGTTGGTCACAAATCACTCCTGATACTCATGTATCTCATGTATCATGCACCTCGTTAGACACCTAAAAAAAAAAAAAAATCAAAAGACCACAGTGGTTCCTAACAAATAATACATTTGGCCTCAAACATCGTGACTATCAGGAATGGCTGGAATCACTCAACCTGTATTCATTGTCATAACGACTCCTCAGGGGAGACCCTTGCCTTGCTTTCCATGCCCCTCCCCCCAGGGATCCCATTATCCAATAACTATTTTTTTCTCAATGTGTCAAATAGTGCAGTAGATCTCAGTCTACATTAAGGAATAAATAAAATTAAATGGAAAGATTGTTTCATCTCTCAGCATCCTCCCTTTGGAATGGACTCACCATGCATGTCAAGCAGCACGATTACCTGTTGACCTTCAAAAAATAGCTTAGACAATTGAATGGATACCCTAAAGTACACTCCAGGGCTTACAAGTCTTGCTCTCCTTCATAAGATTGTTAGAGCCTGAGGATGGTTATTGGCAAGGTACACATGTCCGCTGGTCTAACAGCCTTATATTTCCTATGAGTTGTTTTGCTTACCTTTTAATTGAAAAAAGCTACTGTTTAGCTGACAAGCTTTACACAAAACACCTAGATGTGTCACCTGTTCTTTTCATATGGCAATTATATTTTCTGTCAAAATCTTAGTGTCAAGTCATTTAAATGTAGTCTAAGAGATGTGTTATCTTCTAATAAATGCCAAACACATGGATACTAATATAATGTTTTTTTAATAAAACACTGTGTATAAACACTGTTGTTTTGTTTGCATATTATTCACCTTTAAAAGTAAGGCGAATGTTAAGCAGCCAACATGCTTCTGATGAAGCAGTGCTGATGTGATTAAATAGATTTTCAATGTTTGTTGGCAAAAAATAATTTCTCTATTGTAAATTTAGTTTTGGTTGTTAATTGTTATGCTGTTTACTTGCAGCTACCTTGGATTCCTTAGTAGAGATGTAAACATTTTGAAACAACTGGTTAACCACTGGAATTGTTTCTGTGTGTCAGGTTTCCTATTTAATTGACTCGCACAGGAAAATGCCTCACAAGGATGAGACAGAAAAAGCTAATTTGTCTCTTCAGAAACTTCATGTTATTGTACTAGTGAGATGCTACTTATACTCCTCTTTACATCCTATCCTCACTTCTCCATGTACCTCAAGCCTTCCTGAAAGTACCTTAGTCTCTCTGTTCACATCTCATTCACAGAAATCATCTTACTCATTTGCCACAGGTCTAGACTGAAGCTGCAACTGATGCCACCTCCTGATTCTCCTGATCTTCCTATTCAGCACTGTTCTCTTATACCGTCAAGATCTTCTATCCTTCTTAGTTTCCAGGCTGTAGAGTCCTAATCTTTCTAGCTTTTCACCATAATTTGAACTCTGCATTCCACTTACCACTGTTGTCCTCTTCCTTTGCACCATCTGCATTAGTGCAGTTTCCTTGCTGCTGCATGGCTGTGTGATGTTTGCAGAATAGCATTCAGTGCTCCACTTGGGCATTACAATACCTCAGAACAGTGAAGTATGAACCCCATATATTTGGAATCACTTCTACAAAGGATGCAGCCAGGCATCCTGGTGGGGGTCTATATTGAAAATTCGAACGTTGACTTACCCGAACACCTAAATGCCGACATGTCTTCATCGAACTGCAAAAACATTGATCATCCTGAAGTGCAAAATCCAAAACGTCGATTCATCATGGTTGGCCCTTCAGCGGTATAGCTCCGTAAGGTAAGTGTGCGAAAGTTACGGACCTTAGGGTTAGGGTGCGGGTTAAGGTAAGTGCATAGATGGTAATGTATGTTAGATTTAGTGTAGGGTTAGAAGTAGGGTTTTATTAAATGTATGTGTGTGGATTATTTAGTTTGTTTGGGTATAGCTTTTTAAGGTAAGTGTGCGATAGTTACGGACCTTAGGGTTAGGGTGCGGGTTAAGTTAAGTGCATACTTGGTGGTATATGAAAGATTTAGTGTAGGGTTAGAAGTAGGGTTTAGTTTAGGGTTAGAAGTAGAGTTTTGTTTAGTGTATTTATGTGGTTTATTTAGTTAGGTAGTATGTAGCGGGTGGTGGGATGGGGCAACTATGATATTTCGAGTTTTTGAATTTCGCGGTTTAGGGTGTTCTGTGTATTTGCGGTTTGCGGAATATGTGTTGGCGTTTAGGTGTCCGGGTAAGTCAACGTTCGAGTTTTCAATATAGACCCTCCTGGTGGCTTTCACTGCAGCCTTCTAGCACTGTATATGTGATCTGCCATAGCAGTTACCACTGGCTCTAGGTCCAACTCTTGAGTCAGTCTTTCCCAGTTCAGACCCAGCTATGCACAGCAAGTTCTTGCATTGTTGCAGCCCGAGTAAGCTTTCTTACACTTTTTGGGCATTAATGTTTAGCTGCCATGTTGTAACTCACTGGTTTTATTACTGCTTTTACCTTTTTTTTTTAGGCTGGAACCTGATCCTCTATCATAGCCCTTACTCTGGTGTCATCTGTGAACAGGGTCATTCTTTTCTACATGACTCTTGATATGTCATATAAAAATGCACTGATTCCAAGCCACAGCACCATACTGTTCAGGTCTCCACTGGTCACGAGCTCCTCCTCATGTGGCATACCCTTGCCTTGCCACCACCATCTGAGTTCAGTGGTCTTGCTCCATCATGTAAATGCATCACTCTATACATGAAGTACATGTGCAAATTACCCCCATCCCAATCAAATACAATTCAAAGAGCCAACAGCACTGAGTACTGGTAAGTCCCAGCAGGTTAACTTATGCCACAGCAGCTGCACACCTATCAATGATAGTTTGCTTCCTTGCACAGTGATCCCCCTCCCCTGCTAGTATGCTATTCAGTATAATGTGTTGTGCAAAATGCTACCACATTAAAACAAAAATAAAATACAACATTAACTCTGCATGACAGGAAAATCCCTACCAGCAAAGGAGTTCCCTACAATGCAGGCAGACCTCCTACCATATACTACTCTGTGCCTTCCCTACACAATGAATGCTGGTGAGCTCTCACCAGTGAGAGGTCACATACCACCTCCCCTACACAATGATGTTGATGAGCTCTCACCAGTGGGAATTCATACACCACCAGATCATGTCATTTCCATATTATGGTAATAACCATTGGCCTGCCCTCATGCCAAGTGGATGTGATTTCTTTATGAATCACAGTCTGGCTATATTATAAACATGGGCTTGGATGATTAGGTCTATAAATTTGGACAACAGAAAAATAGCAACTAGGTAAAGAAGACATCTAAAAGTTAATGCAAAGATAATGAATTAAAAGATGGGAAATGGTATGAAACATCAAAAGGTGTATTGCTGAAATTAGATGTTGATTGTAAAAATTATTTGTTAAGAGGCCAAAACCAAGTACAAGTTTTTTAAAGTGTACATTATTGAAAAAATTGCATAGTATTTAATCTGGATTGCTACAAAAATGTGGTTTAAAAATGCAGAACTCTACATGGATTACCATTGAAAAGATACCCTTAATTTTAAAAAAAGTATGCATGCTAAAAGTTCTAATGACATTGATAAACCAAACTCAAAACAGGCAAAGCAATATTATTAACGATAATGATGATGAAGATATAGTTACAGCACCCATACCATTTCTATGGTGGTAGAAATGAGCGCAGTAAGTATTGATGTAAGTTGGTGCCTTGATTACCAATACCCTCTCTTCTTAGCTTGATATTACAAATACTTTCAATTTTGATTATCTGATAAGATGATTGGTACTACAATGAGACAAGGTATCACCATAGACTCCTTTCTGTCTTTATATGAACTTTTTCCTTTCAATGAAATAATATTTGGAAAGAATAATTACAATGCAGAATAAAACAAATGTTTTATTAAAAAAACAGAAGAATTTATAAAATATCAAAAACAAGCAAGCTAATGGTTTAGGAACTGGGTGACAGTTTGCTATATCATAAAATGTCAGACCCCATAATACAGTCATCAGTTAATAATTCTGTAGTGATACTGAACTCTTCATATTGCACATATATTTTTTTCATTCTCTGTGCATTTCTGTTCAATGTCCATTGTAAATGTATCAAACCCTAAGCCACATAAAGGCCTTTTAAGAGTTTGCAACTCATATAAATAAAGTCATAAGCCTTCCCCTTACCTAATCCTCAACATTTTTAAACAAGGATGCAAGACTGTTAGCCTCCCTGATACTCAAAGGTAATACATCCCACCATATTTCTGTCTTATAGTGAAATAGGACTCTTGTTAATGCCATCCTAATGACTGGGTGTTGTCTAGAACATAATTATTCCTAGAGTCAAAACTGAATGCAAAAGATAAACTGGGGACTGAAACAAATATTTTATTGGATAGGAATGTATACAAAGGTACAAAAGTATCACCAGTGTTGTGAAATTTGCTAGAAGACAGTGTGAAAGTTAGTTGGCAAGGCTTCTTTACAGCCAATAGCATAATCTAATAAACCCTTTGAGGGGAAAATTGAATATTATTGGAGCCCTGCTGAAATTGCAGAAAAGAAATCAATATATTCTAATTAAATATTATTATTTATTTACATTCTGTTGTCATTATATCAGAAGTAAAACTCAAATACAGTTCTCCAGAAAAGGAACATTTTGTCATGGAAAACATGCCACCACCAATACTCACTGTATTGACCATGGCAATGTAGAGGGACAAAATCAGCACTGTGCTGGATTTAAATAATTCAAGAATGGTACTCTTAGGTGCATCTGTACTTGAATTTGAAAGTATAATTCCTTGAAAGTTTTCCTAGGAGCTTTAAATGGGAGGCTGATATATGACTGTTTATACATTTAGCACCAAATAAGTTTTATAAATATTGGGTAGTGATAATCTGGAATGTTGCATTATACTTCTATTAGGACTGGGTAGGTATGTGACGTCTTTTCAAAGTACAGAATGCAGTACATACCCAGGATATACTTCTATTGTATTATCATTTTGGAAGTAAAAAGATATTTAATATATTCTCCAGAAAATTAAATATTTTTGTTACTTGAAATATTTCAACATCTAAACTTCCTGCAGTCACCATGGCAGTATAATATAGTCATATTCAGCACTGCGTTGCATTTAACTGTTTGTGATTAGAAAGGAAGTCTTGTGTGCATTTTCTGCCTGAGTATCCAAGAACAGTTCCTTGGAAATTCTACTAAACTGTGTTGACTTTTGAACTAGTTTTATATTAAAAACTATTTTTGTGTTAAGAAATTAGATTTGTTTGATTTAGAGATGCTTAAAACTGTAAAATTAAGATTCTAAGGTTCTGCATGCTAGTTGATTTTAAACATGAGTTAGCTCTGCAGGCCCTCTGTTTTGTTTCTTATATGCAATAGGTAGACAATGAAATATATATGTATAGCATATTTTTTTAGGTGCAGCTTATTTTTTTGGCTGCTGATTCGAGCATATAGTAATAATTGGTTTGGTTTCCAACTGTTTACAGCTATTGCTTTGCTTTTCTAATTCTCATATTTTACAAAAATCATTTGCTTGCACACTCATTTAGACTACATCTGATTTATTGCTAGTATAAAGCATCTGGAAAGATAAGATACATTACTCAAGAATAGTACTTTTAGCCCTTTTATCCTTCATAAAGGGTATACAAATACTTTTATCCTTCTACATTTGTTTACTTTATTATCTGCATCTTAAACTGTGTGCCTGTACCTTGCATCTAAATTAAACTAGGTGTAACTTGCCCATTTTGAAACAGCCTGTGGATTTGCCTCATTAGAGAAACTACTGCATATTTTTTCATTGTCTGTTCTCTCCTCTTAATTGCTCTTTTATTTGCGACTTGTCTTGTATTTACTTGTATTTACATGGCAGGGTTAAAACTCAGAAGAGACACAACGTAGGTGCGACACACACACACACACACACACACACACACACACACACACACACACACACACACACACACACACACACACACACACTCTATCTGTGGACATAAGATTAAAAAATAAATAAAATGGAAAAAGTGGGAGAGGATGCATACATTGGATAACATAAAGGAGCATCACAAGTGGAATAAGCTGCTAAGGATGTGGCAGTTGTTTGGCTCAGAGCAGAAGGATGGTAGATGTTTCTGCAGGAGAATGGGCTAACTTCAAAAGGAAATATGAGAACAAGACATGATAATGGGTTGGCTATTAAAGTGAAAAAGGATAAATAGTGTGGTTGCAGAGGAGGAAAAAGGATGCCTGTAGACAACAAATGTTGGGGATAAATAAGAGGAGAAAGACAGAGGATAGATGGACATGAGTGGTTTCTAGATTTATGCAGGGAGAAATTAGAGAGACAGTAACAAGATGGAGGACAAGGAGAAGGAAGCTCAGGTGGAAGGGCGGATGCAGATATCAGAAGCAAATAATGACTAGACATGCAGAAGCTAGAACAACAAAGAAAGTACAGAGAATGGGATGAAGTTGGGATAAATGGGAAAAGCATTATTAAAATGAAAATTTTTACAAAGAGTACGCAAAGAATGTAAAAGTGACTAGCTCCAACACAAGGAAGAAGGCAACCAACCTAGGCATGAGAGATGAGGTGCAATAGCATGATGTAAGAAGTGAAGAAGGAGAGACACTATGGGGACAAAAATGGAGTAAAGATTAGATACTCATTGATCAAGGTGATTAAGAGTCATTGCAAGGAAGAAAACCTGATTACAGTGAAACCAATCTTGGTCTTTAGACTTACGGGACATGAGAGGAAGTAACCAAGGTGGTCACAAAGCATGACTGATGGAAGCATGTTGTAATGCATGTAGGCACAAATGAACTGTCATAGGACAGAGTTTAGACTGTAGCAAGCAGGCTTCAGGCAACTGCAGAGGGATGGCATGGAGGGGTTGCAGACAGCAGACTTAGAAGTCATACCTGCACCTGCAGCCATTAGTCTAAGGAAGGGGAGGGTTAGGGAGTATAATGTCTGGCTGTAACAATGGGAGGAGAAAGGCTAGGGGATAGCAAAAGGACAGGAAGAGGCTTGGTAGAGGGACCAGCTGTTTGTCAATGGCATGTTCAATCTAAGTGCAGAAAGAGGAATAGTGCTTAATTATTTGTTCAGCAGTACACCTCAATGACTCTAAACTAAGATGGAAGCAGAAAAGGAGAGAAGTTATTCAGGCAGAAGACAAAAGGAAAAATACAGAAGGGAACACAGCAAAGCAACAAACAAGAATAACTCAAAACATGGACCAATACCAGGGCAAGGGTTCTGAGTTGGAAAACACGGGAGCTGTGTGCAGTCATGTAAGAGGAAGAGTGGAAATTGCTGGTATCGCAGAAAGACTGGCCAGTAAAGAGGATTAGACATGAAGGTGCCTGAAGGATGTTTAGGAATAAAACAAAAAGGGGAAAGATGGAGGCAGAGTAGCAGTCTACATAGAGAAGGGCACTGAATGTGAGGTCAGAAAAGTAACAAAATTCGTAACCCATAACAGGTGGCAAGCAGGAGTGGTCAGATGCTCGGTTAAGTGTTTTAGGCAGTTCAGGTAGTGTAACAGTGTGGGGGTTATTGAATCAGTACAGTGTACTTTCCCTCAGACACATGAAGGGAGGAAAAGGATGAGAAAGTGAAGAAGAAAATAAAGGAGTGGGGTAGGAAGAAGGTAGTAGTGCTCCTTGGTGGGTTTATATCTCTCAGGAGCAGCAGACTGAGAAATCAAAAACTCCAATGCTGAAAGGAAGCAGGTCTTGAACTATAAGGAGTTCATCCTAATACTACAAGACTGGACTAGAAAGAACTGAAATTTAGATATGGTTCTAACTGAGATGGAGATGGTTATGAATGTCCAGATGAAGGCACCGTTAGCCAGCAATGACCATGTCATAGTGCTGTACACAGCAAGTAAGGGTAAGAATACAAAGACAAAGATAGTATGCAATTTTATGGCAGTGGATTATGCTGAACTGGGGAGAGGATCAAAGAAGAGTTAGAATGCTGGAAGCAAACTGAGGGAGGAAACAAGCTATGGTAAAGGGCTAGGGATGAAGTATTCATGGCTATAGACAAGTAATTCGGAAGAAACAAAAAAAGAAAAGAAAGAAACAGAAAGCCACTGTGACAACACTGGAATGATAAGGTAGCAAACAGAGGAAATGATAGGTATATAAAATGAGAAAAGGATGAGGAGGTGGAGGACACACAGTCCAATAAGGCTAGCAGAAAGATAACAAAGGTGCTAAAGACAGTAAATTTTCAAAATGAAAATAAGCTGAGAAGCAGAACCAGAAAGAGGAACAAGGCCTTTTTTAGCACTGCAGCACAAGGAATGAAGGAAGGGACATATCTAGCCAGACACATCAAATATAGTAGAGAGACTACAGAAGACTGAGAAAAGCAGAGGCACTGAATTAATATTTTCCTTTGGTCTTAAAAAAAAGAGAGAGATAAGGGGAAGGTGGCATGCTAGGAGGGAGGTAGAAAACAGGACGAAGAGTAGTGAACAGATACAAGGATGTGCAGAAGCAGCTGAAGCAGAAAATGGCTGTGCTCAAGTGGGTTAGAGCACAAAACCATCATGGGCACCTCTCAGAGTCTTCAGGAATATGGTTAATATTCAGACATACCCTGACAAGAACTCTTCAACTGATGTCAGGAAACTGGAGGATAGCAAGTGTGGAACCTGGAGGAGGAAATATCCAGGGAATAACATGACTCATAATCTAACAATAGTGGCAGTGAAAGTCATGACAGAATGCTGTTATAAAGGTCAGTTGCTTTCCCGAAGAACAATAGTGTCCAGGACAGCTACCAATTGGGTTTCATGACCAGTAGGAGCTATCAAAGAAACATAATCCAATCTTATGAACAGATCATATATAAATCTGACACAGGAATGCTAACAGGCATATCCACTTGTGATGTCAGCAATGCCTTTGACTTGCTGCCATAAAGGTGGTTGACAGGAAAATTAGTGGGGTCAAGGTAGAACCAAACTTGAGAAACTGGACTGATGCATAGTTGAAGAGAGTTAGAGAGGACATGGAATGTTATGATGAGAAAGAGGTGAGACAAGGAATAACTAAAATGGCTAGTGAAGTGTTGTGGAGCAAATCCTGGGGCCATTACTTTTCAGTGTGTTTGTTTCAAATGTACCTAGGGAACAGAGAGCCCAGTCTTTGCTGATGGCACAAAAAATGGTACAGGAATGGAGGACGGGTGGTGGGAAGAGTCTTAGGAAGGATTTGAAAAGAATAACCAAGTGGACAGAAAGGTGACAGTTGAAGTTCACTGCAGTATCAGCAGCAAACAGAATGTTGGTGTGTTTCCTTAGGATGATAGACTCCAGATTTAAAGAGGTTATGTCTTCACCTTATCTGGCTCAGGTCAAGCCACACCTTGAGTACTATGTACAGTTTTGGAGGTCATTCAAAGAAAGGGGCATCAGTATGCTGGAAGGATTCTAGAGGAAAGCCACTTCTAGAAAGGTACAAGGGATGGAGGAGAAATGAAATGACAGCGAACAGTGGAACTAATACTGCTCTCACTAAAGAATATAAAAAACGAGTGACATGAAATTGCTGCATAAGATCATGTTTGGGAGATGTGAGAGTAATCTATTGTAGCAAGAGTGAACCAAACAGCTAGTTGCCTTGTGCACAAGCTAAGTTATGTAGCCGGCACTCTAGGAGAGATGCCAATCAGTCCCTGCAGGTACTATCGGTAATGATTTAAGCAGTCACAATTATGATAATGACTGCCTGAATGACAGTCAGTTGGTCAGTGTTTGCACATTAAAAAACTATATCAACATGCACTATAGCTCTTTTCTGCAGATTTACTAACACATAAAAGTGTTTAATACAGCAAAGAGGAGTTATGTACAAACAATTTTGAGAGGATTTGTCTTCCTTGTTGAGTGGTCCTCAACTTCAAAGTAGGAGGATGCCACATATGGTATTGCCCAGGGTTCAGCTTTGTATCTATCTCTCAGTTCATCGTGATAGCATTTTAACAAGTACCTTGGCCTCTAAAAATATTTATCAATGAAAGTATGAGCTGATCAATTCCAAATTAAAATAATGGAATGGAATCATGAAATGCGAGGGGGGGGGTCCTACTGATTACTATTGGGTAAGATTATATATAAAGCGACACTCCTTGATAGGCAATTAAATCAAGGGCATACAAGTTAACCCCTTGCTGATGGAATTAGAAAAAATGAAAATTGCATAACAGGAAAAACACCACAAGAAAATACATAAATTATACAAAATACAAATGAACAAAACAGATTGATGGCCAGCTGCAATGCATTAAGGCATTAAAGCACCGCAAATTCCATCTTGAATCAAAGATGGCTGAAAATATTTGCAACAATCCTGATGCCTTTTATTGTTAAGGGTCAGACTTTAGAAAAAATCCCTAAGGCAACCTAGCACCATTAAAAGACAAAAATATGTAATATTCAGCATTGATTGGCAAACAACTTCAGTAATAATTTCAGCTTTCCTGCACCAAATTTATCTTCAACTGTATACAAGATAAAATGGAAAACAGCTTATTGTGACCTTTGGATTTGAAAAGATGAAAAGGTATAAAGTTTTAAGAAAAGTAACCCAAACTGCCATTCAGGCTCTAATAATAATACTTAAATTTTTATGAACAAAATAACTACAGAAATGATACTACTTTTGGTTTACCTGTTTCAGGACTCTGTACATCCCATATATATCTAAGAGCTATTCATTTAATTGAGTTGTGTTTTGGTTAACATCTGAGTAGTCAACAAAATGTGGTCAGCTGAGCAGATGGTTGACAGGTATGCAAGATCGCACAATTTTCGAGGTTTGGGAATATATCCTTTCCCCAATACTGTGCTGTCTCAGAGTTGGTATATATAATTAGCAGAGGGTGTGGGGTATTGGTGTTTGATTTTTTAAGTTTTAATTTTGTATGCACTGAGCTTGCTGCTTAGCACGTGCATAGTGGTGTGTCAACATTTGCATTATAGACATTTTGTAGTTGAAGTTTGGATCTTTCAATTTTTTTTCAGTAGAACTATAAAAAACCACTACGCTACTTATCTAATTTTCACCTGTTAAATGATACACACTTCTAAATATTAATTCCTCTGCTACCTATCCAGAGCCAGATATCTATCAGTATGGATTAACATAAACTGAAGATCTTGCCATTCTAATCTTAACCAGTTTTAGTCCAATGCTGATGAAGCTCTATTAGAAAGGCTTATAGTTTACGTAGTATGCTTAGACGCACCTAAAGCATTAGTCACAATATTCCATAAAGAAACCACAGAAAGTCTTAAATGGATACAAATAATATAGCTTTAGAACTGTATTTCTCACAAAGACTGACTAATCAATCATTCAAATTAGAAGTGCTTGATCATAATTTCACTGAGCCAATACAAAACACTCATGCAACTACCCAGGGTTCCACATTAGGCCATTTCTAGCTTACTCATGCAGTCAGCAGTAAAAATGAGTTATGGTGTTTAAAATATGCATATGACTGCAAACTGGATAACATAATTACACCTATTGTAGACCGAGGGGGCAATACAACAACATTTGGATAAACTGTATGAATGAGAAAAACATGGGGACTGCCTTACATTTAATACTAAAATACGTTTTGTACTTCATTCTGGGAAGAATATTATAAATTCTCCTAAAAGATTAATGACTGTCTTGGACCTTTTAGCTGCAATAGGGTATAAACTTGATTTTGCCAATAACATTAATGAGATTAACAAACTAAGCTATTATAAAATCCAAACTATAACTAGTTATGTCTTGTCAAGGCATGAAGCAACCATGATTCACCTCTTCAATGGCTAGTGGAATCTTGTAGAGCCAGTTTTGGGGACAGAGAACACAAGCTTTTACAAACAATGCTGCTTTATGTAGATACTCTGTTAATTTGTTTTCCAGATTTGAAAATATCCAAAGGTACTACATTAAATGCATTTGGGGGTGCTATGAATTATTAGACATAACACATCCTGAAAACATTAGTCTGAGTTTGGTTCGTGACAGGCTTTTTTGAGGTGATTTGATTTTCATATTTAAAATTATCTGTTCTAAAGACAAGCTAGCATTGTTGGGAATTAATCTAAATAAACACTTTCATCTCACCAGAAAGCAATGATCATTTATTGCAGATAGCTCCCAGAATCTAAAACATAACTGCTTTTGGAAATATGTTATTACAAATTTGAATGAACTACTGTTTAACTTACAATCAGCCAATTCCCTATTGATCTTTAAAGGTACATTGGATAGCTTAATGGGTAAAAATAGGCATCAGGGCAGGAAGTAGGATACAAGCTCCTGTATAGTCTAGCTATGGCATAGAGCTTGTTGTATAACAACGTTGTATTATAACAAGAAACAAGTGGGTGACTAGGGTTAGCGGTAGTATACTGTAGGGGCTAATTACTTTGTCGATTTCCAAAATTTCTTGTCTTCAGGCAGGGGTGTGTACTCATAGAATGAATTAGTGGAATGGATAGTGGGAAGAGAATCCACAGACGCATTCCAGATGGGATGGGAAAGGTGGTAAAAAGATAAGGGGGAAAGGCAGCTAGAGAAAGGAAGTAAAATATTAAATGTACATAAAGGGCAGACTAGATAAGCTTAGTGTCTACTTCTGCTACAATTGATCAACTAATTATCCATTTAAATGATGTAATTTATTGACAAAAATACTAAAGTGTATTATATCCCCTTGGAAGGCAATAAGGTCGAGGTGTCAGGGACACTTAATTTGTGAAATAAAAGTTAAGTTTTAACAGACAAGTGTTTCTTTATTATATTGTTGTTTATGGCTCAAAGTTTTCATATATCATACTAATTTATCTTACTAAACCCCTACTAATGGTTCCTACTAAGAGTCCCTACACACCAGGCAGAGGTGTATGCCTCTCTTATGCATAGCTGTAACAATGCACGTTTTGTATTTCTAATCACTGATTAGTATTATGAAAAATGTAATATACATACACTGTTACATTGTTCTTGTCATTTGGCTGAAGTCATGGCTAAAAAATTACTGATGGGTATATTGGGTCTATATTAATTCCATGTTCCATGAACACTTGGCATTACCTCAACTTTGCTCTTTTCTTCACTGCAGTGCGAACTCAGAGTTGGTATATGTAGTTGGGGGTGTGGGTGGGCAAAGCCCCCCACTTGGGTGGATTTGATTTAGTCCATTGTGTGTTCCAGACGGTTGGTGGGCCAAGTGTTTGTGAACCATGGGAAAAATTCTGCAGTTCGCTAAAGTGAATTTCGGTGGTTGGTGTTTGCGGAAGACTAATTTTATGAATACGTCTTTCGCGAAATTAATATAGACCTGGTATATTTTTTCCTTTCAAGGTCGATATTGCTGCACACATCCCAAAGCTGTCTACATTAAGTAGCTGTTATATAGAATCAGGACTCCAACAGATATACATCAAGAAAATTAAAATGCTTTTGTCATTAGAAATATGCTGCCACCAAAACTACCTGAATTAACAGTATCAGTATGGCAGGGTCAGATTCAGTACTGTTCTGAACTGAAACCCTAAGAGGCAGAATGTCTGTCCTGGGTACATTTTGTATCTGAGTGTCCTAGTAGAATCTGGGAATGCTTTGAGAGCATGATAGATCTAGGCATCCTGAAACAATGTAGTAATTATCTCATGTGTACAGACAACCATTTAATCCTTAAAAATAACAAACAATGTGCGAGAGATGCACATATACAATTTTAATGGAGGCAAAAATCTCACATACAAACAAGATTGTCAAGAACACACACACACACACACACACACACACACACACACACACACACACACACACACACACACACACACACACTACATCCAGCACACAGTGTCCACCACACACACAGACCATCTTATGCTGAGGCACTAAAAAGCAATCTTCCAGAACCTCAAACATCTCCTAAGCCTTGAAACAGCAATACCTGTCCTCAGCAATCTCTAAAGCACTCACCAAAAGCAACACCAAACACTACACAAATGGAGCCCCAAAAGCAAAGCCCATGATGCAAGCCAACACATTACCCAGTACTCTTGTCATAGTGGACTCGATTGTACAGCACACACATGCCCCACTTACCAGAATGAACAAGGAGAAGATAATGGTTAGTTGTTTATCTGGAGCCAGGATCTGTCAACTTATGTACACTCTCAAGTCACTACACCACAGGTACCAGTGTGATTCTGTCATAGTCTATACGAGAGTTAATGACCTGAGATGTACTTCCTTGGGCTATATAAAGACAGACATTGTTGATTTCTCCAAATATGTGTCTCAGGTAGGTATATGCCTTGCATTGAGCAGCATTCTACCTTCACCAAGGATGAAGCCACAGTATGAGTAAAAGATGATTGACTTCAATAATTGGTTTAGTTTCTGGTGTCTTTCCAAGGGAATTCAATATTTGTCAGCATAGGAGGATATGGTTATCATATTGCTGTGCAAAGGATGGTTTGCACCTGTCTCCCCTAGGCTTCTGAATATTGGCTAAAACTTTATCCACCCCCTTTAGAGCCTTTTTTAGAGAACGCCAAATTGACAAAGTTACTGACATAGCAAATAAAGCCCAAAGAAAACTAAAAGTGTTACTGCACAATGCTAGGAGCCTAAGCAAGAAATTCCACACCCTACAAGCTCTCCTCCCTCTGGAGAATATAAGCATCTGTGCTGTTACTGAGACATGGTTTAAATCCATAGAAAGTACTCAGGCCATGTGAGGCTTCAATGACTTCCACACATGTAGATCATCAACTGCACAGACAGGGACAAAAGATGAAGAAGTCTCAATCTATATTAGCAGCAACCATAACTCAACATTGGTTAAACAGGATGATGCCCTGGAATGTATCCACATGCAAATCATCATAGACAAAGTCCCATACCATATCCTAGCAAGCTATAAATCATCATCTATGTTAATAGAATCCCATAGCTCATATCTAGACTTACTGAAGACACTAACCATTAAACCAAATACCCTATTCATGGGAGACTTTAACTACCCCTCTATAGACTGGGAAACATAAACTGTCTCTCACTTGCAGGCACAACAGTTCCTGGACTTTATCAACACAAATATCCTTCACCAGATAGTGCACACACCCACCAGTGGCTCAAGCATACTGGTCCTGATACTTAGCAATACAGGAGAGCACTGCAACCCCCCCCCCACCTCTGTGTTACATCCTTATTGATGAGATCAAACCACAAAGCTGTCTCCTTTGAAATAAAAATCAACTTGGTAACCCCAGCAAACCCTATAACAGTATTCCAAAGCAAACTATAGCCTATTAAGAGAGTTTATCAAAATTGAATGCCCTCCCAACCCTGAGTTCACAACAACCTATGCAGAATTGTTCAGGGACCCTGTATAACCATGTATATTGCTGTATAGAGGCTGCTGTACCTACTAGAAGTAAGCCCAAAACAAACTAAAAACAAACCACACTGGTGTAATCCTAACCTTAATAGGGTCTATAACAAAAGGAAAAAAGTCATGGCTAAAAACAGGAAGAGAAACTCCCATAATGATAGGAGCTCTCTAATTAAACTAAACAGGAAACTAAGATAACCATTTAAGTCCAATAAGGTCAAGTACAAGGTCAAGAAAGCCTCATAGGCTAAAGACAACCACAAGGCCTTCTACAGCCATGTCAGAAACCTCAAAGGCAGCACACATTAGTGTGCCAAATTGGTTGTCAGTAGTGCCACCTTCAGTGAGCAAAGTGACATAGCGAATTTGATGGCTGACAAATTCAGCTCAAATTCTTCACTAAGCAAAGTGACAATAGCGAATTTGATGGCTGACAAATTCAGCTCAAAATTCACCCAGTACTTAACAACTTCATCACTCCATGAAATATCTACTAGCATAACCCCCCCCCCCCAACTATTAAAAGGGAGCAGGTCCTGACCACGCTCTCTAGGGCCAAAAACACATCCTCAGTGGGCCTCAACAATATCCTGGGATGTCTCCTAAATAGCTGGAAACATGACCTATCACGACCAGTTGACTCGTTTTTTTTAACTATAGCCTCAAAACAGACCTTGTACCACAAGAATCAACTAACCCCAGAAAGTACAGATATATTAGTCTGATTAGTCTACTATGCAAAGCCATGGAACAAATTAACATGGAAATGATCAACAAAGACATAGGCAACCTTCTGACACTGGACCCAACCCAGTTTGGCTTTGCCAATGGAAGAACATACCTACTAAATTTGGTGGACTTCTTTGAGAAAGTCACCATGGCAATGGATGATGGGAAATCTCTGCATACCGCCTACCTGGACCTGGCTAAGGCATTCAGTACAATACTCCACTCCGGTATAGTTGACAAACTCACTGAACTGAGCATAAACCCCTACATAACTCACTGGATTGCCAGCTGGATCACAGACAAGTCCCAGGAAGTCAGCATTGATGATACCACCTCCACTAAGGGACCAGTCACCAGAGGGGTACCTCAGGGTTCTGTGCTAGGACTTCTCTTATTAGGGATTTACTTATTGGAGGTAAAGGCTAATGAAAGGGCCTTTGGTTCACCAAGCTTGCAGATGACTGCAACTTGGGAGCTTCACAGATTCCTCCCCATGAAGCAAACGTCTTACAAGAGAGTCTAACACAGACAAATGACTGGTACCAAGGTCACAGACTAAAACTCCATGCCAAGCAATGCATTACAGTGTCTTTTGTGAAAACTACTACCAGGGCTAATTACTCCATCGATAAAACACCCTTAAGAGTTGACCCAGTAGTCAAGGACCTGGGAACATATATGGATAGTAATCTGACCTTTGGCCAACATTTAAAGAAGATAGTTAGAAAATCATTCTGTCACCCAACTGATAAGTAAGGGCATGGCATCCAGGTTCACAGACGTCAATAGCATCACTTTAATTAGCCCTTGTCAGACTCATTATTGAGTGTAATGCCCCCTTCACCATGTACCTATTCAGATATATGCAACAGTTAAGATGCCCACAAAGGTTCCTCACCAGAAAAATCCAGGGTATAACACTGTCCTATATGGATCACCTTAAAGCCCTGTCTCTATACTCTGTCTACGATAGGTTACTGAGAGGTGATCTATGCCTGGTATGGAAAGCAGATCCAGCTCTGATGGACATTTTGCACATCTGTAAAGCAAACAGCATCAGAACTTCTAGATCCAAAGATTTCAATTTTGCTTGTGACATAAATAAGACATGTTGGTGAGACAGATGTGTCTCAAGAGGATCCCTATGCTCTGGAGCAGGCTCCCCATCCACATGAAGCAGAGTCCATCTCTAACCCTCTTGAAACATAACCTTGACCAATGGATGTGAAATTGGAAATTCATCCCAAGTCTGGTCCCCAGGTCTCTGAAAAACAGAGGCAGACAGTAATGCCCATACTAACATACCTCCCACATAACCTCTAGAAACTTCCTAACATATACCCTCCTAATAAATGCCCACACATAGGAACACGATTGGGTTGGATTGCATGGCTAGGCTTATGAAGGTCCTGGTGGTCTTTAGAGTAGTATATAAGTATGAACCTATGATAATTAGTCAAGTTATCTGATGTCAGCAAGTGGCTTAGAAATATATCTACCCATGGTAGGCCAGACTCAGATGTATTATATATGTTATGTATCTCTGTATCACTTTTACAGCCATATATCTAATGCATAATATTAACATGTAGTACATGAAGTGCCGTGATTATACTCCAAAATCTGGGGAAAAATGATTTGTTAAGCCCTTCCCACTGCTGTTAAGATCTAGTTTCATGCTACATTCATAGCATCAGTCACTGGCCACCAGAGAAGGGAAGGAGGGTTGCTTTCAGCTTTAAAGCCTGTTAAACACTCCATTTACAAATTTCAAAGTTGTAACAGACTTAGCACTTCTACATTTTTTTTCTGTAACTTTTGTAGTACATGTGAGCAAGTAAAGTTCCATGCTCTACAGTGAATTATGGTCAGGTTTCTTCAGTCATAATTCATCTTACTTGTTTCTGACTAGGATGTCAAAATTAAACTCTTGAGGCTCATTCTTATGGTAAATTAACATAACAAGTTGTTTATATTCAGAGACCCAACCTGTACCATTAAAAGGTGCTACTTTCTTAAGCTCTGGAGAATGGCAGCCATTTTTATCCTTACCACTGAGGGAACCAAAAGTTGACTAGCTTCCTATAGGTCTATCTCTCTTCTAATGTTGATACAAAATCCTAGAATTAGTAGTGGGCATTACAACTAAAAGCACATATTGAGATATGTGGCATTATTTCTGTGTATCAGCATGACTGCAGGAGAGACCAAACAGCTCTGTTGAGAGCAAATTCTTTAGGCCAGCTGACAGCTGCCATCTTTGACATAACCAAAGTGTTCTGTTATACGCCTTATTGCATGTTTCTAAGTAAGCTGGAGAAGTATGGCCTAACTGAAGCTGCTATTTACTGTACTCTGGGTTACCCCATAAGTACTACTCAAAAATGACATTTCTTTCCACCACCTAAGATTCTATCTTTGGGCCTCTCCTCTTCTCTTTAGTCATTAATTTCATCTCCTTCACAATGGCATGTAAAAAAAATCATCATGTTTGCTAATGATCTCATTTCTTCTATTTATTAGTTAATTTCATCTCCTTCACACTGATGTGTAAAAAATTCATCATGTTTGCTGATGATCTTGCTATCTAAACAAGTAATTAATATCGGAAATTCACCATCCTAGCATAACATAAGATTATTAGTTGTACCAAGTCTGTGTCATACAGAAATAAAACCCTAACTATGATGCAAGTGAACCAGAGTCATAACAGCCTGGATGCTTGGTGAATGAAGAAGCTGGTAGTTTGCTCACCTCTTACTTGTGGGTAAGTAGATATGTCTTTGAGGGAGATACATGACAGCCATCATCCCCAACCCATGTAGACAGAAAAATATGCATTTGCTTAAAATGAGTCAAGCATTGCGGGTTACATCACTTGATAAGTTGGGTGGCTGTTCTGTCACATAGGCCCATTACACACCAACTCCAACCCCATGGGTACTGCAGCAAGTGGTGTTGAGTAGGGAGTGAATAAGCCCTTGCCCTGGGTGGAAACAAACAGGTAGATGGCAATGTAGGACAGATGTTTCATAGGCATAAAGGGTGAAAAAGAAATGGTGGTAAGCAAAAAAAGGGTCTTAATCAAATGCATATCTGGTATCCTTAGAGGGCTTTGCACATCAATTTTTATCAAAAACAAAGTGCTTAGAGATACTTTGAAAAAGCTATCCACTGTTGCAAGCACATGGTCTGTGATATCATCAGATGACGTGTAAAAAAAGCTGCCACAGTTACAAGAACATGACTATAGCATCACCAGATGGCACTACTGCTTACTTAGTGAAGCTATTCATATACCTGGGGACTGCACTTTTTACAAAGGCCACTGAAGTGAAACTACAGAAAGCAGACAGTAAAAGCTTTTTGGTACACGTGAAATATCTACTTACAAAGATCAGGATCACACTTAGTAAAGTAATAAGATGATTACATTATTTAAAGAAAGACCATTACACTTGGAGACTTCATATCTGCAGGCTTTACCTCCGTAAACAGAAACAGAATGCCAATCCTATATCCATAACCCTGTACAGTATCCTTTTTAAGTATTGCTTCTTTAGCTTATTTTCTTTTTTTTTTTTTTTTTTTGATCATGTTTTTTTTCCCCATGAAAAGTAGAGAGTTGCAGGCAGCAGATCTTTTTTTTGGATAAGAAACATTTTACAAGTGGGGCATCACAGAGATTGCTACTTTTCAGCATGTTACTGTACTTAAAAAAAAGCTGAATAATAATAATTTAGAACTGCGTGCAAAGAAGTGTATATGTGGAGTGCTGCTTTGTTTTTCTTATACTTGATTTTGACTGGCATTCCATTAAGGTATTTTAATCCCTGTGATCAAGTACCCTCAGCCTCTTACTACCTCAAACTCTTCAGGAAATGCTAAGCCTCTGGAAATATGTCTGAAGTCACAGTTTTATTGTCACTTGTCCAGTCAGGATAAAATAGACAAGTCTTTGTGGGTTCTGTTCAAGCAGCTTTATTATGTACAAACACATCAGGATTGATTCTTAATAACTTTACCTTAGATAAACTTAGAAACAAACTAGCTATTACACTCATACATGCTCACTCTCTGGCTGCACCTCTCAAAATGGCACTGAAGCTAGCATGTTTTTGCTATTTATATGCAAGTACCAACCATGAAACACTTTTTAAAGTACAACACACACACTATTCTGCAAACTCCCTCTTTGAGAAATGTCACGCAATATTGACGTTAATCGACATGCAATCAATACAAATAATTCTTTGTCATGCAATTATACAGAACTAAATATATATAGACAATTATGTCCAGGTCACTGTGTATTTCACACTAGGTCTGGAAATATGACCAAATTATGTGACATAGAAAGTCGAATTAGGTCTAGCAACTGGGACTGTCTCTGCTGAATGTTCAACTTTAGAGACTTCAGAAACATCAACAGAAATGGAAGTAGAAGTTAAGACATGTTCTGCAACAGGAACATTGTCTGGATTGCTCTGAGATCTAGAGTCTGTATCACAGGAACAATGCTGCAATATCAATTCTGGTACAGGAAGGAGATGTCTGTGATTTCTCTTGTACTCCACACCCCCAGATTCTACGAAGTAGGATCTCAGCTCGGTACATATACCTGTTACTTCACCAATCCAGTCGAAACTTTTTGCCGTTTGTATCCTCTCTAGCTCTCCTTCTTTCAGTGGGTGAAGAAATCTGCTCAATTTATCATAGCTGGACTTCGAGAAAGAATGCTTTCTGAATAATTGGGCTCTAATTGTTATATCGTTCTTAGCTTTAGGCCTCATCAAACTGGAATTAATAGGTTCATAGGTTCCATAGGTTCATAGGTGTATACTAGGCTAATGGCCCTGGAGCCTTTACAAGCCTAGCCCATAGAAGTGCCCTGGCATTGTGCCACCCGAAGTTAGTCCCCAGTGCCACTATCAAGTAGAGCCACTGGAGTGATCCCTGGGGTGAACTTTCTATTTCTCATCTACTCATCAAGATTTCTCTTGAAGAGGGCCAGTGAGGTGCTCTGCTTGACATGTATAGGAAGTCTATTCCAGAGCATGGGCAGTCTCTGGGTTATGAACCTGTCCCTCCAGCATGTTCTGTTGATTGTGGTAATGAGGTTGAGGTCTCTGGAGCGTGTGGTGTGGAGGGATTGGGATTTCTTTAGCTGTAGCATTTCTAACAGATCTGGGTCAGACATGGCTTTGTAAGTCAAGCAGAGACCGCTTCTTAGTAGACAATATGAGACATAGAATAGCTGGAGTTTTTTGAGTCTGTCCATGTAGGACATGTGTTTAAGGCCTGGGATCCTCTTCGTGATGTACTTTTGTGGCCTCTCCAGCTGTTGCTGGTGTCTAGTGAGGTACATGCCAAATGAGGCATTATACTCTATGATTGGTCTAATGAGGGAAGAGCAGACAGAAATGATGACCTCTTTTTTCCTGAATACAAAACCCTTGGTAATGAGATGTGCCATGTACAAGGACTTTCTGACCACAGTGGCAATGTGGTGGTCGAAGGAGAGGTTGCTGTCAACCTGTGTCCCCAGATCTCTTATAATGCCTTCAGTGTTTAGTCGACTCCCTTCAATGCGGTAATACGTGGGAACTGAGTTTTTCCCAAAGGGGATGAAGATGCATTTTTTGGCATTAAGCTTAAGGCCATGATTTCGACACCAGTCATTGGTCTCAGTGAGGCCCTTCTGTAGGATGTATGCATCACTTAGGGAGTTAATAATAGCTCCCAGCTTGCAGTTGTCTGCGAAGTTGGTCAGCCAGAGTCCCTCCGAGTTGGCCTGGACTTCTGAGAAGTAGATGCCAAACAGGAGAGGACCCAGGACCGATCCCTGTGGGACTCCACTCCTGACTGGTCGGCAGTCTGACTTGGAGTCCTGTACTTTCACAGTGTGGGTTCTGTCTGTGAGCCAATTTGCAACCCACCTAACGATATAGGGGTCGATGCCTAGTTTGGTAAGTTTATCAATAATTCCTGAGTGAGAAATGGTATCAAAGGCCTTGGCCAGATCGAGGTAGGCTATATGAACTGCCTTACCTTCATCCACAGCTCTGGTGACTGACTCAAATAAGTCAACCAGGTTGAGCAAGCATGATCTACCTTTCACAAAACCAAATTGCATGGGATCTAGAGTTTGGAGATTCCCTGTATCCTTGTTAATTAGGTCCATAATGATGTGCATCATAGCCTTACATATCAGACTTGTCAGGCTAATGGGGTGATAATTTCCAGTGTCTGTAGTCTCTCCTCCTTTATGGAGACAGATGACTGCAGCAGTGTGCCATTCAGTAGGGACAAAGCCTCAGGTGAGCCTGTGAGTGAACTGGGCACACAGATGTGGTGCCAGTTCACTTTGTAACTCATGTAGAACACAGTCAGGGATATTGTTGGGTCCCATGGAAGCTGTATTCTTGGCCTTGGACAATGCAGCTTTAACCTGTGCTGCAGTAATGCTGGGTGCCTGGCATTCTTCCGGTATTGAGACTGGTCATTTGGGGGGGGGGGGGTAAATTTGGCACTGAATCTGTCGGCCAGTATGTTGGCAATATCTGTTGGCTCAGTAAAGGAGGTACCATTGTACAGTAACTCAGAGCAAATCTGGGTATGGCCATGGAGAGTTTTGATATAGCTATGGAAAGCTTTGTGGTTGTTTTTAGTGTCTGCCACAATTCTGCCTTCATAGCTGGCATTGGAGGTTCTGATGAGAGATCTCAAATTTTTGCTGAGGCTGATAAGTGAATTTTTACAGTCTTGGGACTTCACCTTTTCCTGCAGCAGTTTCTTTCTTTTTTTTTGAGGAGAGCGTCTTGGCTCTGTTGTGTATGGCTTGTTCCATGCATTTATGCACATGTTCGTACAGTGCATTGGTGTATGATTCAGCAGTCATCCATCTATTTTCCATTGGCACGGGTGCCATGAAGTTAGCCACCTCTGTTTTTAGGAGTCCAAAGTCAGCTTTGGAGAAGTTTTTCATGGTGGATACCTTTGCTGGGAGTGTAGGTCAGATGTGGATTTCTACAGTGATTAGTTTATGGTTGAATCTAACCAGGGAGGAATTGACCATTGGTATAGAGCAAAGGTTGCCTGTGTTAGTAATAACCAAGTCAAGGATGTTGCTTTCTCTAGTGAGGGGTAAGAATGAGCTGGTCCAGGACATTGGAACTGATGAATTCCAGGAAGCATTGGGCCAGTGCATTGGTGCATGAGTAGTTTTCCCAGCTGATGGAGGGGTATTTGAAGTTGCCTAGTATGAGAGTGTTAGGTTGGATTGTAATAGTTTCCAGGGTGCTTATGAATATGGAGTGACAGTCTTGGGACATGGTTGGGGACCAATAGCAGGCTATGACCTGAATTGTCATCTTACTCAATGTTAGCTGTACCTGGAGTATCTCAGATGCATTATGCTGAGCTACTAGTCTGGAGGTGTGTATATCCTTTATGAATATGGAGATACCACTGCCTTTGGAGCTTCTATCCATGCTCTGGGGCCGAAAGGCGTGGAATGAGTTATAGCCTAGTAGCGCAGGGGTGCTTCCTACTGCTTTAAACCAGGTCTCCTTTACAGCACAAATATCAATGTTCTCCATTTTGAGGAGTGCTTCAAGTGACTGCATCTTGAGATTTAGACTTCTAGGCAATGTTGTTCTGGTTTGCCTGGATAGAAGTCTCTGAGCAGGAGAGCCAAGTATATCATCCTGGGTATGTTTCTGAGATTAAGTAAATTCAAAAAGACTTTGGCACTATCGGGCTTTGACCTCTCAAGTAATTGATTTGCACTTTGTACTGCATGTTCAGCTAGTCCATTTGACTGTGGATATTCTGGACTTTTAGCAACATGTACAAAGTCCCATTCTTTTGCAAATTTCTGAAATAACTGACTGGTAAATTGGGTACCATTGTCAGAAATAAGTTGTTTGGACTACCATAGACTGAGAAATGACATTTCAACTTGGTGATAACAGCAGTGGATGTTAGATTAGGCAGTAAATCAATCTCAAACCAGTATGAATAAGAGTCTGTCAACACTAAGTAATGCTGATTGTTCCACTCGAATATATCAGTGGCTGCTGTTGACCAAGGTAGTTCAAGAACTTGACTTAGCTGAAGTAGTTCTTTTTGCAAATGCATACTATTGCATACTGATCAAGAAGAAAGTACTTTATCAATGTCTTTTTTTACTAGTTCTCTCGCCCTTCTTTTAGTAGATTTGGAACCTGGATGACCACGATGCAAAATCTGGATATATTCATATTGTAAGGAAGCAGGAACACTAATGTTAGGACCTTTGAAAATAATGCCATCTTCCATCAACATCTCATCTCTGTAAGGAAAATAAGTTTGCACTTCAGGTGGTGCACTAGATTGTTTTGACGGCCATCCAGCATTAATGTAGTGGTTGAGCTTTTGCAAAACAGGATCAGTCTTTGTATGATCTTTCAGCTCAGCAAGTCTCCTGGTAGAAAAATTACTCACTTCCACAACGTCAGAGTCAAAATTCTCTGCATGAAGCTGTTCCATTGTATTTCTGGGCAATCTGGATAAGGTATCAGCCAGATAAAGAAGTTTGCCTTTTTTATAGACCATTTTGAAGTTGTATTTTGCAATTTTAGCATCATTCTTTGTAATCTCACTGGAGCTGAATACATAGGCTTCTTTAGAATAGTAACTAGAGATTGGTGATCGGTTTCAATCTGAATAGCTCGACCATAAATATAATCATGAAACTTTGAACATGCAAATATTATTGCCAAAAGTTTTCTCAATTTGAGCATACTGCATTTCAGTTTGGGTAACAGTTCTAGAGGCTGCTGGTCTGCTTTTCTGAAGAATAACTGCACCAAGACCAAATTTTGAAGCATCACAGGAAAGAGTTACTGTTTTTTTGACATTATAGTAACTTAATGTAGGTGGAGTGGCAATTTTCTGCTTAAGGTCTTCAAATGCCTTCTGGTGCTGTTCCAACCAAGATCATATAGCATTTTTGTGCATCAGCTCTCTCAAAAGTGCTGTCAACTCACTGAAGCCTGGTATAAACTTGACTAAATAGTTGACCATACCAAGAAAACATTGTAGAGCATGAACATTATCTTGTGCTGGCATCTCAAGAATGGCTGCTTGCTTGCTTGGATGGGTCTGGTTGCAAGCCAGTGCTAATAAATAAATTACCTACATATGTAACTTCTGGTAGTCTGAATTTGCACATCAGAGGACTGAGCTTTAAACTCACTTCACATGGTCTGTCTAGAACTCCTCTAAGGTTTCATCATGCTCTGCTTCACCGTTGCCTCCAACCAATAAATCATCTACTATTATGACACAAGGATAACCTGAAAAAAAAACTCTTCTAAGGTTTCGTCATGCTCTGCTTCACTATTGCCTCCAACCAATAAATCATCTACTATTATGGCACAAGGATAACCTGAAAAAATGCGCTCCATTGCACGGTGAGTGACTTCATCTACAGAATTTATTCCAAATGGCATCCTGAGGAATCTATATCTGCCAAATGGGGTACTGAAAGTAGTCAGTAATGAGAATTTGTGATCAAGCATCATTTGCCAAATTAACTTTTTGCATCCAAGACAGAAAAAAAAAACAGTGGCATTTGGTATTAGGGCTGCGCCTTCCTCCACTGTATGCATTGGATGATACGGTCTCTTTAATGCTTTGTTCAAATCTCTTAGGTCAATACATATTCTGATTTCATCTGAGCCTTTTTTTGTGGGTTGTTACTATAGACAACACCCATTCAGTTGGTTCTGTAACTGGACAAATTACACCTTGCTGCACCATTTTATCCAACCGAGCTTTAACTTTATTCTGCATAGCTATGGGAACTTTTCTTGCTGGTAAGACCTCTGGGTCTAACTTCATAGAATATGCAACTGGAAGTTTGCCAAGTTGTTATTGAAAACATCAGCATATTCTGAGAAAATAGCTTCAGTAAAATTGGAACTAGGATATGTGCTTATATGATGAACTTCTTTGGTAAAAGAAAGCATATTCATTCTCAAACTGTCTCTGAGACCCACTAATGACTGCACATGTATTCGAACTACAGAATAACAAGCTGTAACAGTTCCTAACTAAATAACATGAAAGCACTACTGAGCCTTTGGTCTGAATTTCTTCACCTCTATAAGCAACAAGTTTCGCACAATTAGCCATACCGAGTTGTTCGGTAGTTCTCACCTTAGCAAATGTGTGTGCTGACGTAACATTACACTTTGAGCCAATGCCTACTTTAAGCTCAGTGGATTTACCATTGATCTGGACAATGCAAAACACTTCATTCTTTGCCAAAAATTTACTGCATCTACCTTTTCACCAGTTACTGATACACCATCTACGTAGAACGTAGAATTGCAGCTCTCTATATGATCAACTTACTTTTTCGAGTGACCCTTTGTTATAACTGTGTGAGGTTTACTTGATTTGCAAAACTTTTGAAAATGGTTCCATTTTTACACTTGTGGCATTGCTGACCAAATGCTAAGCATTTTTCTTTTAGAGTTATGATTGGTACCACAATTGTGACAGTTAACAATAAAGCTGAATTTGGGTTTTGCTGACTCATCCTTGTACTGCACTGAGCATGTCCTTTTCTTATAACTTGCTGAAAAACTACTGGGTCTCCCAGGAAAACTCACAGGAGTTGCAGCTGACATGTGCTTAGGCCTGCTTCTGCTAGCCAAGTGTTGCTTGCTGTTTACATTTGCTCTGGTGCCTGCTGAAACCATATTCTTATCATTTGTAAGCATACTTATGTGCCTTTCTGTAATTTCATGGATTTGATAAATCTCAATAGCTTTGCTCAGCATTAAATCACTGTCATGAAGCAAAATCTTTCTCACTGCAGCATTATTAATACCACACACAAGCCTGTCCTTCATTAACTCATCTTTTAAGTCACCAAACCGACATGTTCTCAGTAATGTAATCTGCATACATTTCCCCTGTTTTTTATCTCTTGTGTAAAACAAATGCCTCTCTAATGTAATATTTGTCTGAGGGTTACATATTTCCCTGAACTTGCATTTCAAACACTCATGGGCCTTCCCTTGGTTCAGCCTGTACAACAATATGACAGTTTTCACCTTCTCCCTCATATACTACTGGTGCATACAAAAATGAATGCTCCCTTTCAATGACCTCGGACCCAGCTAGGTTTAGTAAAATGAATACCCTGGTGCATGCATCCTTTGTCAGAATAAGCTGATTGTATAAAAATATTGTACTCTTGCTGAAATATTCAACAGTTCTCTGCAGTATTCTCATCAACCACCAATGGTGATGGTTTTCGAAATCCGTCTGGATATTAACACATACTAGTGAAGGCTTTCACAAGTATGCATGAACACACACACATATACATATGCCAAAAATTTATGCCAGTAATTGTAACTATGACCAATAGCACAACAAGCCCCTGAATAACTGATCTTTTTGAAATAAGTCTCTCAGGCAGTGTAATAGTCTTGAAATCTCTGTACTGTAAGAAATCGCCTCTTATCAGTGTAAGAAATATTTCAAAATAACTGCATTGTGCGAATGAACTGGGCAGAAGAAGCTCAGAGTAAGAAACATTTCAAAGTAACTGCACTTTGCAAATAAACAGTACACAGCACACTGGAACTTTTCCAAAATGGCTGAACTTTGCTAATAACTCTTTTCAGTGCAAGAAACACTCTGTAATGGTGGCACTTTGCGAATAGACACACCCAGCACAAGAAACTTTTCGAAATCGCTGTATTTTGACTGTACTTTATGAAACAATTGCACTTTGCACACAAATAAACTCTTTGAAATAAATGCACAGTAATAAACACACACTGTAAGCACTTTCACACACTTTGAGATACTTCAAATAATTCTAGTTATGCCCTGAATACAATGCAAAATAGCAGTTATGTCAAAACACAGTACTTTGCCAAAAACATGCAGTTGCCTCACTTTATTTTATTCTTATTGTGCCCTTCTTGTCCTTATTATATTTGTTTTGCTTGTTTAATCTTTTTCCATGCCTATTATAAGATTTCTTGTGCTCTTTTTACTCTAAACATGCCCGTTTTGCTTTAAACATGCTCATTTTACAATTCCGAGGTAATTCTGAACCCCCTTGTGTGCTTTTCTGACAATCAATTTATCAAATATCTTAATTTTAAACATTTTGTTTAATTAATAAACCTTTTGTGCCCCTCGTTTGTTTAATAATGTGGTTAGTGCCCTTATAATGCTCTGTTTTATCTTTTTTTATAAAATAAATTGTTTGTGCAAGTTTTCATTACCTTTGGTTCATTTCTGGCCCTTTTTTGTGCTTGTTTCTCTTAGTTTACCTTCACTGTTAACTCTGCACTCATAGCTTTAAAAAGCAGTCTCGGGAATCCCGGTTCTGACACCATGTCGCTCGTCCAGTCAGGATAAAATAGACAAGTCTTTGTGGGTTCTGTTCAAGCAGCTCTGTTATGTACAAACACATCAGGGTTGAGGCTTAATAACTTTAACTTAGATAAACTTATAAACAAACTAGCTATTACACTCATACATGCTTACTCTCTGGCTGCACTCTCAAAATGGCACTGAAGCTAGCATGTGCTTTCTATTTATATACATCCTTCTTAAAGGTACAACACACACACACACACACACACACACACACACACACACACACACACACACACACACACACACACACACACACTATTCTATATTTATTTTATAGGTGATTTCCCCTGTCTGTGCCCAGTCATTGATCAGCCCCCTCCTAATGTTCTTAAGCTCATTCTTTCCTCCATTACAATGGCTGCTTCAGCAACAGTTGAAAGCGGCAAAAAACAACCAGAATTCCTGATATCCAAGAAACTATGGCAGGTAATAGATTTTTGTGTTGTCCATCATGCTTCTCTGGTAACTAAGATGCATACTTGCTTGCACAAGTGCCCTGCAATGCTTTCCTTAATGCACATATATTCTTCAGTACACATCCGTTGAAGATTACTACACACATGCTTGGTAGTACTAAGCAAACATCCCTGGCTCATCAGACTGCATGGCATATATCTCCCTGTCCAGTAGGCGCTGGTACTGCATTGAGCTGGACCATCTCTGCCCCCCATCACCCTTAGAATGTGTGAGCCATGGTCAGTCACGCATGAACAAGCCATCCCTACCCAATTCCTCCAATATCTTGTAGGTAGTTGCTTAAGGGTCATCTGCATCAGTCAGAGTTTTATCATTCTGTACATTGGAGCTAGCAGTATGACTAAATAGGATCTGTCATTCTATGTTCTGTGTACCACAGCATTTCTACCATTCAAGAGGGGGTGGCTTCCCATTTCTGTTAATCTAACTTGTGTACATATTTATATTTAAGCTGCACAAGGTCAGAACCCCCTTTATTAGGAAAGTTTCTTGTACCTGAATAGCTTAAGGGAAGCCTTAGATCTCCAACCACAGCAGTATTATCACACATAGTTCCCTTAGCATCCTTCGAGTGCAGGAGAAAGCCTTTTTAGTCTAGAGACTCAAAATGTAAATCATGCCCCTTCCTTCCTTATAATGAAACTCAGATGTAAACAAACTACCTTTGTCAGACACCTTGCTGCTCACCTTAGATGTTTTGAAAATGCAAACACTGCTTTGCAGATATGTAGTATAATGCTTTAGCAAAGCCTGTAAAGTGTTTGACTGATGCTCCACTAACTTTACCAAAGGTTTTGGCTAGAATATATAAAATGTTGAAAGCAGGCTGTGATCATTTTATATTCATTTTATACTAGATGACTTTTCATAGGTTCATGAGTGATTACTAGGCTAATGGCACAACAGCCTTTGCAAGCCTAGCCAATAATAACCCAGGATATGACAGTATTATATCTTAATTCCCCAGATATGTGATGGGGTAGTATCAGGGTAGTGGGTCTTTGGGTATTGGAGCCCTCAGTCATTTTACAGACCACCTATGTCCATAAAGGACATAGGCAGTACCCCAGGACTAAATTTATGGTTCCCCATCCATTTACCCAAATTCTTTTTGAAGAGAATGAGGGATGTGCTTTGTTTTACGAAGATGGTAAGTTTACTCCATAGATGAGTCAGCCTTTGGGATATGAATCTGTCTCTCCAGCAAGTTCTGTTGGAGTCAGAAATAAGGATTTTCTTTGTGTTTCACTGTTGCTATCCTGACTTATGGGATTTCCTGCTTCAGAAGCCACTGGACAGCTCGACTACCAGATTAAAAAATTACCTTCTCCTAAGGCTGGCAGATGCTCTGTCCTGACACTGGTATGTTTGGCTATGAAGGTAGCCAGCTGATGCCGTGACAGCTGTCTTTCTTAACATTGGAGCCTGAAGCAGTGGTGAGTGTGTTGGTTGGAACGCACTGAAGTGAGAAATCTTCTAAAAGCGAAGTACCCAATTGGGGAACTCTTTTTCTTTCATGTCAGATAAAGTTAACAACTGTCTCCGCTGAAGAAAACAAATCCCACACAGAGACTTTCATACTTAGTGACAATAAAAGTACCTCTTGGTTACTGAAGGGAAGGCAAGAAAAAAACAGCATAGTGAGGTAAACATGCCACACCACCACAGCTGTTGAGCTCCTTTTAAAACAAATATGTTTTTAATCTTATAAGACAAATAAAACAGGAGTAAAAAAGTGTATAGAGCTCCAAAAACTATAGCAAATGATAAGGGCATTCGGAAAATCCTTCTTCAGATCATATATTTGGTTGGAGTTCTTTTTTTTCTTTTAATTATGGTAAATACCAATAGGAGTTATAAAATCGAGCCACTGCCCTCTTCTAGTTTCAATCAAAATCTTCCAGGAACAGGACACGTCTCTGTCCTCATTAAGCAGAGCCTACATATGTTCCAAACTGATAGGTCAAGGCCACACTATGCTGTCCAATGGGCAATTAACCCTCCGATTTCCTGTTTTAACTGTCAAATAAGTGTTCCCGTACACATGATACACCTTCCTATGTTCCAATCTGGACTCTTCTATTCTTTAATACAAGTTTCAGCAGAACTACAAAGTTCAACTCCAGTGGGCGATCTGCCCTTAAATTAATTATCCATTTAATTTCCCTCATTTCTATGGTATTTTTAATGTCGCCTTTTCATATCCACACAGGGATGTTATCCATTACTTTAAATAAGGAACTGTGATTGGGGAACTTGGAAATACAACTTGCTAGCACGTTACATGGATCATTATCACAAATATCTCTCAGGTGTCTTAACATTCTATTTTTCAGTATTTCATCAATTTTTATCCACATAATACGCAAGACAGTCTTTGCAAGTAGCCAGGTAGACTACGTGTTGTATGCGACAATTAGCACAGCTTTTAAAATAATGTGCATTTTTTTCTTTTGGATATAGTAAGCTCCAACTGGAGTTGTAGAATCTGGCCACTGCCCTTTTCTAGTTCCAATAAAAATCTTCCAGGAGCAGGACACACCTCTGTCCTCATTAATCAAAGCCTGCCTATGTTCCAGACTGATAGGTCAAGGCCACACTATGCTGTTCCAATCAAAATCTTCCAGGAACGGGACACACCTCTGTCCTTATTAGTCAGAGCCTGCCTATATTCCACACTGATAGGTCAAGGCCACACTATGCTGTCCAATGGGCAGATTTCCTATTTGAACTGTCAAATGAGTCTTCCCGTATACATGACATACCTTCCTAGGGTCCAATCTGGACTCTTCTGTTCTTTATACAGGTTTAAGCGGAACTACAGAGTTCAACCTTGGTGGGCGATCTGCCCTTAAATGAATTATCCATTTCACTTTCCTCATTTCTGTTGTATTTTTAATGTCGCCTTCCCTTATCCCCACAGGGATGTTTTCCATTACTTTAAATAAGAAACTGTGATCGGGAAACTTGGAAACATGACCCACTAGTGCATTACGTGGGTCTTTATCACGAATATCTCTCAGGTGTCTTAAGATTCTATTTTTTAGCATTTGATCAGTTTTACCCACATAGTATGCAGGGCAGTTTTTGCAAGTAGCCAGGTAGACTACATGTTGTGTGCGACAATTAGCAGAGCATTTGAAATGATGCTCGACTCCTGTAGTTGGATGGCGGAAAATATTCCCACTATCAATGATGCTGCAAGCAGAGCAGCATCCACATGTAAAAGTCCCTTTTTTGCTGATCTTACTCTCTCTTGGATTACCGTCCTTATTACATAGAAGTCTTTTTAAATTCTACCTCTCCAACTATTTTACATAATTTGTCATCCTGTGTCAGAATGGGCCAAAACATCCTAATAATTTCACAAACAGCCATATTATCACTGCTATAAGTAAGCATCAGTTGAGTCATGTTATTCTTCCCACACCAATTTCTCTTAGCTTTCTTTTCAGTGGTAGTGTTGGATGTGTGATAAAATGGTATTCCTTTTGTTTTCCTTAACGTAATAGTCTCCGTTTGACTCAGCATGATATCTTTTTCCTTGTATCCCCTATCCAACAAATGATGCTCTAAATCCATTCTTTCTTTTTCAAAGTCATTATCCCTGGTACATAACCTGGAAATGCAAGTAATCTCATTTTTCATGATGTTCTTAGTAACATGTCTAGGATGCATGTTGTCTTTTTCGAGCTAGTGATTCCTCCAGGTGTCCTTCCTGTGAATTATAGTATCCACACCTTTGTCTTTATCCAGCATGACCTTCACATCCAAAAGTTCTACACACTTATCTGAGCATTCAACAGTAAAAGTTAAAAAACCTGTAGTCCGATTCAAGTAATAAACAAATAGATGAAAGTCCTTTTCCTTCCCCTTCCACAATAGGAAGAGGTCATCCACAAATCGCTCATAATATAAGATATTCTTCAGCCAAGGGTTAACATCACAGAATACATTTTGATTTTCCCATTCTAATAGAACTAGGTTAGAATAACTGCTTGCACAGGGGGTGCCCATAGACACCCCTCCATCTTTGCCAGTATATTTTCTCTCCATAATTAAAGACATTGGTATCCAAGATTATGTCTAATAGGAAACAAATTAATCATGTTTGTCTACTAGTTAACTCTCTAGTCCCTAATGATCTAGTGGCTTCTATCCCATATCCATTCGGGATTGAAGTAAATAAATTACATATATCCATTGTAACAAACAGGACATCTGAAAAATCAGCCAAGTTGTTGACCTCTGATCTTAGGTCCATTAGGAATTGCCCTGTGTCACATAATATCCTAGTAGCATGGGAGACTAAGTTCTTTAACTCATTTTCAACATGGACTGACAAAGGCTCAGTGATCCAACCTCTCCCCGTCGCCATGGGTCTTGGGAGGGTCATATAGATACCTTCCATAAGTGGGCTCCCAAAGATACACAAAAATCTATATGACACCCCCCCCAAGACCCATAGTGGTGGGGAGAGGTTGGATCACCAAGCCTTTGTCAATCTATGTTGAAAATGAGTTAAAGAGCTTAGTCTCCCATGCTACTAAGATATTATGGACAGTTTTTTTGAGTGACAATAATTTTTTTAATAACTCAAACTTCCAGATTATGCCTTTTAATAATACTAATGGCCAGGTAGGAAACGTTCTGCTTTCCCATATCAATGATTTTGACTCCAGGCTGTTTAAATGCAGAAAACTGCAGCTTGAATTGTCGTACCTGCAGGAATGTATCCAGAAGAAAATTATTCCCAAAGGTTTACGACAGTGGAGATTTCCAGCAGGCTTGGTAGAAAACTCAGCTTTCCATCGTGAACTTTTAGAACTTTGTGATAGACAGGGGCATGAGTTTTTACAAGCCCTTATCAATTATTATAATAAAGATATTGTTTCTCTTAAAGCTGAGTTGGAGGTATTAGAACATGAAATAAAAGTACATTGTGATTTTCCACGATACAAATATGAATATTGCAGGATTTTCACAAGCATTGAAGCAACAATGAATAAATTACTTATCACCAAGAAAAAGAAAATAACTAGGGATATTAACGATTATGACAATAATAGGGCATATCCAAAACCTCCACTTTTTTTACCAACAAGTCCTAGGGTTACCACCTGTCCCACTTTGCGAGGGACAGTCCCTCTTTTGGCAGTTGTGTCCTGCATAAAAATTGAAAAAATGGCAAATGTCCTGAGATTTTAGGACAAAAATATTTCCTATATTTTACGTAATACTTGCATAACACAGTTATCCTGTATCTGAAACACCTAAATGTTATAAGAAACAGAATAAGCAACTAGAATGCTACAAGAATAAGCTTTTATTTAGGCAAAAAAGTGAATTTCTGTCCTTTGTACTGGCCGTGGGTATGTTTTGCCCTGCAAAATCTGACGTTTGTACCAAAAATGTCCCACTTTGGGCATTTGAAAAGGTGGCAACCCTAACAAGTCCTAATAATAATTCTGACACCTACCATGATAATGATGAACCAACAACAACTGTCATTTCTAATCATAATAATAATAATAACAATTTGACAGACAATGAGGAACATGTACAGCCACTAAGGAGAAGCGAGAGACTCTTAAACAATTATAACCAACGAGCAAATAATGGGCCTTCTCACAATAGAGAAGGTGCGTATTCTAACAACATGAACAGAGAAGAGGGTCAGAACCAACAGGGTTTTCAGGTGGGTTCCGATACCCAACGGAACAACAGGCAGGTCAATCGCAACCAACAACAATCGAAGAACAAGAGAAAACAACGGAGGAGATAACCTCCACTTTGGTTACTGAACAGGAGCCTTCTATTCCGGTCACCGAAATGCCCTGCCTTTATTTAAGTCATGAGGGTGATTTTACCATATATAATTACACCTCTTTAAACATTCAGCAGAACATGGTTGACTTTTTATCTAAGGGGCTATATTTTGTCCCTGGAAGGTCCCTGGACATTACCAAAACAATAATGGACTTAAAAATCTTTGTTCGCAAGCTCAATCTTAAATTATTGATGGGCCCTATGCCTAGTTTGGTTAATACATTAAGAGTCTCTAGTGTTTTTAACCCTCCACTGCATCCTGGTTTAAGTACCTTTGAGCAAATGTGTGAAATTGATTTTTGGGCTATTAAGGAGAAATGTACACACATGTTTCATCCAGCTAAGTCTAATATATCAAAGATGGAACATTTATTTATTGATTTGCTTAAAGATTGTAACATCAGAGTCATGAAGCCCGATAAGGGGGAGGCTTAGTATTTATGGATCATTGTGCATATGTAGATAGATTGATGGAACATCTCAACACTCCTAATTATATTCAAGTAACTTTGAATGAAGTTAATGGAGCTTATAGGAAGATTAAGTCTACTTTGGAAGACCTGCTTCTGGAAGGTTCCATAGATATGGACCTTTACCATTATTTAAACATGATAGCTCCCAAGACACCTCACTATTTGGTTCTCCGAAAATCCATAAAGATATTAAGTCTCCTCCTTTTAGACCAATAGTAGACGGCCGTGGTTCAATCACATATGCATGTGCGAAGTTTGTTGATAGCATGCTGAAACCATTTATTGAGAATGAACCACAAATTTGCAAGGACTCGTGGAGTTTCCTTACTTCCATTATCACCTTGGAATACCATTCTGTTGTGTATTTTTTAACCATAGACGTTAAAGATTTATACACAGTCATCCCTCAGAGTTTAGGAATACAATGGGTAAGGGAATTCTTACACAGTAAAAAGGCAAATGATGACACCATTTATTTAATAGAGATGTTACTTAAAGTGATTTTAACTAACAACTTCATGATGTTTGAAGGTATGTTCTTTTTGCAGAAATCTGGAGTTGCAATGGGTTCGCCGTGATGTGGCGCTAACTTTGCTAACGCCACTATGGCTTATTGGGAGAATAACTTGCTGTTTAAGGACCCATTATTTCAAAATAACGTCACCTGGTACACCAGGTACCAGGATGACATTTTTTTGTATCTGGAAAGGTGAATTGGCTACGATTGCAACTTTTATTGATAAAATTAACAACTCTACAAGTTTCTTGAAGTTTACGTATAGCATAAGTGAAACTTCAATTAACTATTTGGACATATTATTAGTTAATGATAAAAGTAATGGTAGGTACAAAAGTATCATCTATAGGAAACCGACGTATTCGAACAGCTTCCTACATTTTACTAGTAACCACCCCTACCACCAAAAAAGAGCTGTGGTTAAAGGGCAGATGGTCAGGACTGCTCATATGATTTCTGATGACTCAGATTTTGAGTCAGAATGCGATCACCTCTATGACATGTTCATTAAAAGAGGGTATCCAAGCAACCTAGTTGATAACATAAGGAGGGAAGTTGTTTTTAAACGTAACATCGGTCAGTTTATGCCCTTACTTAAAAAACAAGATTGTCCTTCAGTTCAGGTTGAATCCAATGTAATAGACAATGTAGATCTGGAACTCACAAACCAAAGTTTTAGTGATGTGAGTTATCCAACTAGTTTTTTATGCACATATTCTTTGGATTATTTGTCCATTAGGGAGGCCTTGAGCAAAAATTGGGAGATTATTAAAAATGATGGAACACTATCCAAAATTTTGGGCTTTAGTCCTAAAATAACATATAGACGTGGACATAATTTGAAGGCCCTTCTGGAAAATAATAACAAATCTCATTCTGGTAGAATTAATGGGATGTTTAAATGTGGCTCATGTCCTCAATGCAAATATATCATGGTTAGCAATCAAGTAGTTATGGATGACAAAACTTACAAAATAATTGGTAAACATAATTGTGAAACAAAAGGGGTCACTTACGTTGGGGTCACTTACGTTGCATTATGTAATTCCTGCAACGCATTTTATATTGGAAAGACGGAATGACATTTAAGGCAGAGAATATACGAACATTACTATGCCATAAGTAAAAAAGATTTAAACAATGCACTGGCAAAACATTGTTCTGAATTTCCAAGTCATGCTTTTAAATTCGCAGTGTTGCAACAGAGAGTTGGTAACAGTCGAGGGAGACCTTGGCAAATCATGTTAGAAGTAGATGAACTGAAATGGCAGATTAGAACAAGGGCATATAAGTTTCCAGGCATTAATGATAACATTTCGATTAAGTGCCTTTTGAGGCTTTTGGCTGTAGATAGATAATGTTATTATTAAATATGCCCAATAAGGTATTTTTTATGGCATAAATCTAATTTTTTAGAATATATTTATATATATTTTTTTACAACACAAGATGTAGTTTGAGGTTAGGTATATCCAATGTAAAGCTTGTGTTTTAATAGATTTATTAAAGAAACAACGTTTAAAGAGAACCTAGTTAAATTAACTTATTTTATTGCACACAGAGTTATGTACAGGTAACATACATTCATTTTTAAGAACATTTGTATTTTTTAATGCATATTTAAATATTTTTATTCCTTGTTTTTATGTTATTTAACTATTAAAATTCATAGTTTTAGTCTTAACATCTCGCGCTAAGGTGGGGTGTGGATTCGTTGTCTAGGCAACGAACAACTCATGCTAATTGATGTTGTAATTCACCTGATTGTTTAAAAGGAATTTTCAACAGTTGTCTAGCTGTTTGTCTGACGAAGGCTAGGCATTGTTCTAGCTGAAAGTGTGATTTATATTAAATAGCACTAACCTATTTCATTTAGCCGGCTCTCATTGTGTTCCTTTCGTTTTAAGAGTTTGAAATGGATAATTAATTTAAGGGCAGATTGCCCACTGTTGTTGAACTTTGTAGTTCCGCTCAAACTTGTATTAAAGAATAGAAGAGTCCAGATTGGACCATAGGAAGGTGTGTCATGTGTATAGGAACACTTATTTGACAGTTAAAATAGGATATCTGAGGGTTAATTGCCCATTGGACAGCATAATGTGGCCTTCACCTATTGGAACATAGGTAGGCTCTGATTAATGAGGACAGAGGCGTGTCCTGTTCATGGAAGATTTTTATTGAAACTAGAAGAGGGCAGTGGCCCGATTTTATAACTCCTATTGGTGTTTACCATAATTAAAAGAAAAACAGAACTTCAACCAAATATATACGATCTGAAGAAGGATTTTCTGAAAGCGCTTATCATTTGCTATAATTTTTGGAGCTCTATACACTTTTTTACTACTGTTTTATTTGTCTTATTGGATTAAAGATGTATTTATTTTAAAAGGAGCTGAACAGCCGTGGTGGTGTGGCACATTTACCTTGCTTCATACTATGTGGGTTGCATGCTTAGGTCCAAACCGCAGTGTCCCTAATTGCTGCCTGTGCACCCATTTTAATACCAAAACTGTAAAGCGTAGGGCTGAAATTTTCTCTTAGTACCATAGTCATCAACATGCATCCCATCACATGATGGAATTTGTCAGTTGTCCCAAGACTAAACTTCCTAAGCGTAAGAAGGAAAAAAGACCCAAACTTAGGGCCTCAGACAACACCAGTTCACTGTCCACCAGTCTACCAAGGCTTATCAAAGCAGAGGAAAGTGAGGTGCTTTCGCAACAACCTTCTGTGAATGAGGCAGTGGCACAGGCCTCCTTCGAGACTCGTTCAGAGTCTGACATGCTATTGGGTCCCTCTACTTCAGCGCAGGCCTTGGCTTATGCTTCATCAACCAGGTCTGAAGTCACTATGCAGGCTTTGGCTTCTGATGAACAATCTACAACTGATGATGTGCCCCTGGGGCATCCACACGTACCAAACCTCCAGGTAGGAAAAGGGTTTCACTCCAGGCTACTCCTGGTCCCCAGGAAGGAAGGCTCCAGGCACCCTATCCTGGATCTGTCTATCCTCAATCAGTCTCTCTTAGTTCCCAAATTCAAAATGCTTACTCTTCAAAAGGTGCTCCCCATGATAGCCCCTCAGGCTCTAATGGTTGCTCTGGACCTGAAAGATGCCTGCCTATACATTCCTATAAAAGAATCTTGCAGAAGTTTTCTATGCTTCAGAACAGGTACAAATCACTTTCAATTCTCTGCTCTTTCTCTCCTATTCCCTTTGGCTTGCCTGCTGCTCCCAGTGTCTTCACAAATTGTTTGGCTCCTGTAATCACCTTCTGCAGAATGAGAGGCATCCAAATTTACCCTTATCTGGACGACTGCCTCATACAAGCCACAAGTCAGTCAAAGATCCTCAAGGATCTGGCTTAAACCCAGGTCATACTCTCTTCCATAGGCTTCACCATAAACCTCAACAAATCTAACACGAACCCTAACACCAGGAGAGTTTTCCTGTGGGGGTCTGCTGGATTCCTCCCTCCAAAAGGCATTCCTTCCTCCAGACAAGTCTGCCTTTCTAACCCAGTATTTCCAAGCTATTATGCAGAAACAATGTCTTCCAGCCAGGGAATTCTTCAGAGCACTGGGCTACATAGCATCTTGCATACTAATGATCCCTCTGGCCAGGCTTCACATGAGGAAACTTGAGTGGTACCTCAAGAATATCTGGTGCCAACAATCACAGCCCCTGGAGACAGAAATTCAGCTAATTCCCTGCCTCAGGGAAGAACTGGCATGGTGGGCACAAACATGTACACAGAACCAAGGTTCCCCCTTCAGGTTCATCCCTCAGGACCAAACCTTAACCATGGATGCATCAGACACAGTCGGGGGAGCCAGTTTCTAGCACTTCCTATCTCAGGGCAAATAGGAAAAACAGTTCATGTACAAACACATAAATTGGAAAGAACTGATGGCAGTAGAGAAGGGCTTGATGGCCTTCCAGGGTCACTGGAAACCAGGGGCCCTACTTACAAAAATGGACAACACAACAGTCATGTGGTACCTAAACAAGCAAGGGGGCACCCACTCCTACCCTCTTTGGCACCTGGCAATACAGATGTGGGAGACAGCAGATGCTGTGGGGTTGCACCTGATGGTTCAGTGCCTTCCTGGGGCTCAGAATACTTTAGCAGACCACCCTAACATACACCTGATGGATCCCCATGAGTGGCAACTCATGATGCATCCCCACAAATAGACCTTCTTGCCACAGACAAAATGGCTCACCTAAAAAGATTCTGTTCCAGGAACAAACGTCACACAGCCTGGAGGACAGATGCCTTCTCATTCCCCTGAAACCATCTATTTCTCTATGCATTTCCTCCTCTGCCTCTCCTTCCAAGACTCCTCCTAAAAATTAGGGAAGAAGGACCGAGGGTCATCCTGATAGCCTCAGACTGGCCCAGGCAACATTGGTACCCTCTGTTAATGATTTGGCCAAAGAAAAACCTTGGCAGCTACCCCAAAGAATAGATTTGTTGACTCAGACAAAGAGGAAACTCCTGCACCCCAACCTGCAGATTCTCAAGCTCTCAGCCTGGATAATTACAAAAGCTTATACCCTGAGCTCCTGCTGAGTAGCCAGGTGCTTAATATACTCAAAGAGTGTAGAAGGCCCAGTACTAGAAAAAACTACTCTGTGTCATTGAGAAAAGCCTCAACCCCTTCCTCAGCCAACATTGCAGCCATCTTAGACTACCTGGCTATCTTGGTGGAGAGAGGGCTATCCTTCTCGTCCATTAAGATACACACCTCTACTATTTCAGCCCACATTCCTAATCTTCCTCCTATCTTCTCTCAACTCCTAATGAAACAACTCCTTAGTGGAATACTTCAAGTCAGACTTCAGGAAGCAACCCACCCCTCCTTGGGACTTAAACTTTGTTCTAGAAAAATGTACCTTACCCTCATTTGAACTAGCTGCTTCCACTGAAATAAAATTTTTGATATGGAAAACTGCTCTGTTACTGGCCATCACCTCAGCTAGAAGGATCTCTGAGTTGTAAGCCCACATGGCAGTGGAACCATATTTTTTATTTTCCACCCTGACAGAGTATCACTGAGAACTAACCCTTCATTTATGCCCAAGGTGGTCACAGACACTTCCCTGAACCAGGCCATATACTTGCCTACTTTCTTCCCTAGGCCACAAAACCAGGGAAAAAGAATCCTTCATTCATTAGATGTGCACAGGCATCTTCGCTACTACCTTGACAAAGCTAAAGCTGTCATAAAAACAGACCTGTTTGTTTCCTTTGCCTTGGGATCTGAAGGCAAACCAGTCTCCAAACAGACTATCACCAAGTGGATCTCCCACTGCATTTCCTTTTGTTACACCCACCATGGCAAGAAGCCTCCTGAATCTATTAGGACTCAATCTACTAGGGCCACTTCTATCTCCACAGCTTTTCTGCAGGGAGTACCTACCAAAGATATTTTACTAGCAGCTACATGGTCATCTGTGCATACCTTTACCAAACACCCATCAGCCTTCTCCAGGTCCAGAGCAGGGTTTGCCACTGCCATTTTGCAGGGCATCCTCTCCTCTCTTCTCCTCTCCATAATACTCCTTCCACCCTCTTCACAGCTTTGGGGATCATCCCATAAGGCCGGACTGCATCAGTGAAACACAAAGAACATAATATGGCTGTGTACACTTACTATAAATGTAGATGTTTGAGTGTATTCACTGTTGCAGTCTCCTTTCCCTCCCTCCCCCTTATTCTGCTTACAATAACCGCTTACTTCCCTGTCCTCCCCTGCCAGAGGACCCTATGCAGGAGGACCCTTCAAACACCATTTCCTCTTATTTTACCCTTCACTTAAGTGTCGCCTATGGGGCTCCTACCTTCTAGAGACAAGAAAAACTAATGTGATGGCATCAGCTTGCTCCCTTTATACCCAAACGTACCAACATCATGGTAGAGCATCCACCATACTTAGGAGAAGGGAATTTTTTACTCTGGTAGATAGGCCAATCAAGGGCTTCCAAAGCAAGAAATCCCATAAGTCAGGACTGCAACAGTGAATACACTCGAACATCTACATTTATGGTAAGTGTACAAAACTGTATTTTCAGATCCATGGGAAGCATTACCCTTGTATAATTTTTCTTGCAAATTTGTAACATTTTCATCAGGGCTGGATCAGAGAATAACATGTAGATCAGGCATAAGCCCCCTCTCAGTAAACAATATGAGACAGAGTAAAGGGATAGGGCCTTTAGTTGGTCTGCATAATAAATGTGTCTTACACTTTGTATTTCTTTAGTGAGAAACCTCTGGGGCCACTCTAGTTGGTGTAAGTGCCTGGTTAGGTACATGCAGAAGAGAACATTGTACTCGATTATGGGCCTCATGAGGGCTAAGAACAAAGGCACTATGACTTCTTTTGATCTTGATGCCATGCCTTTACTTATAAGTTGAGACACACAGAAGGATTTCCTCACTACTGTAGCTACCTGGTTGTCAAAGTTTAGGTTACTATCTATCTGTGTTCCTAGGTCTCTCACCACTGGGTCTACTTTAAGGGGTGTGCTATCAATATTATAATGTGCAGGGATTTCTGATTTACTGAAGGGCATGGTTATGCATTTTTTAGCATTTAGTCTCAGACCATGGTTTTGGCACCAGTTGTTTGTCATTTTTAGACCTGCTTGTAGGATGTCAACATTATCTGGGAATTCAATGATTGCTCCCATATTACAGTTGTCAGCGATCTTGGTGAGCCAGAGTCCCCCAACACTGGCCTTCACTTCAGAGAAGTATATAAAAAACAGGAGGAGTCCCAACACTTAACCCAATGGGGCATCCCTAGTAACAGGTTTCTTGTTGGAAGTGGATTCACTGGATTACTATCAAAATCCTGACATTGAAAATAGCGAACTATGAGGTCCACGACGTATTTAATCGACCTCATGAATATTAATGAGATCAGAACATGGACAAATAACATCGACAACTGTTTTTCGATGTTAAAGTCGACAGTTGCCGTATTTGTAGATGCTTCGTGTCCCTGCCTTGTATACGTCCTTATGAACTGACGAACACTTGGGCGTTGACATTCTGACTGTTACTCCTACCATGTTGGGCGTTGACATTCTGACTGTTGCTCCTACCATGTTCGCGGAGGTATCTGTCATGTAACTGACTTTCTGCCTTTTGAGTGTAAACCAGATTCACCTATCTGGGCAACATGTTTTCTGTCAGTGAGCCAGTTGGTTATCCATCTGACAATGTAGGGGTTTATGCCTAACTCAGTAAATGTATCTGTGATCCCTGAGTGAGATATTGTGTAGCCAGGTCTAGATAAGAGGTGTGTAGCATTTAACCTCATCCATGACCCTGGTGACTTTCTCGAAGAAGTCCACCAGATTTAGCAGGCAAGACCTCCCTTTGACAAAGCCAAATTGGGTTTGGTCCAGTTTTTGGGGAGCTCTTATGTTGTTATTGATCAGGTCCATGATAATTCTCTCCATGAACTTGCAGATAAAACTGGTCAAGCTTATCGGTCTGTAGTTCCCTGGATCAGTTAATGGGCCAACCTAGTGCAGAGGGACAAATGTTGCAGTCCTCCATTCCTCTGGGACAAAGCCTGCGTGGAGGCTGTGGTTAAAGAGGGTTTCTAGTGTCCCTGATAGATTCTCTTTTAAGCTATTAAAGTTTTTGACTTTAGCAAGTGCAGTAAAGAGCTGTTTCCTCGTAATGACTGGTAGGGGGATGGTTGCCAATGTTTCTTTAGGTGTGGTAGGAGGTGATGGGGGAAGAACCAGTAGGTATGCTGTAGTTTCAGGCTGGGTGTAAGTGCTGCCATTCATGATTAACTCGGCACATTGCTAAGCAGTTCCCCTGAGGTTACGAACATAATTAAAAAAAGCCTTATGGTTATCTTTCACTTGGAAGACTACCTTTGCCTCATAGTTTGCTTTGGCAGATTTGACCAGCTCTCTAATTTGTTTGTTTAGTGTGTGTCTTTTTGCACTGATTTGTCTGTTCTTTCTTGGCTTTAGAGAGGATCTTTTTTCTTTTTGTTGAATAGCCTATTTATGCTAGGGTCCACTAGGGTGGTTTATTTTTACTAGTAACCATAGGTTTGACTTGGACAGGTACTACCTCCTGTATGCAGCTATGTACATTGCTTTTGTGTACAGCTCATTGTAGATCTCAGTGTCATCAGAGTTTAGATTTTCAATATGTTGTTTTTTTTCTTATTTTGTTGGAACTGGTGATAGTACAAAATGGGCAACTGCTGTACAGCCCACTTGTGAAAAAGTAAAGTATTCATCCACAAACTAACAGGTCATGATGAAATCTGCCTCTATGAATCTCAGGCTGTTACTCATTGTCATGTGGACTGGGTACTAAGCAGTCTGAATCAAGATGATTTGTTGTTTACCTTCCTAATATGGCTGTCTCCAGCCCAATGATATTTAAATATGATCCATTTGTTAAGAAAGTTTTTAATTCTGGTAATTTACCTTAGCTCATTTATTCTAACAAATATGCATTTTTTGCTATATTTCTGGTGGATTTTTTTTTCATTTTATCTGTAACACGTTTATAAGCAATAATTTAAAATAGTAAAACAAACTAATATGATAAAATGTTTCATGAACCCCCTTGTGAAAATAAACCTGGCAATGTACTTCAATTCTGGTTCTATATTGTCTAACATCTTGTCAGTTAAACACCCTGGTTGGAGGGATTCAACAATAAAATCTTTAGAAATAAAAGTCAGTTTTGTGGCTTTCACTATCAGCTAACAACCAGTTATCCTCTGGCAATATAGTCTGGTGGATTATAGCAAATTAAGCTGTAGACTGTTTGTTTACATCTGAATCATACAGCCTCTATACACATATTGTGCAACTCCTAAGTAAGTTATTTAGCCAAATCAAACCTTTGAGGTATTCACTGAAAATGGCATTTGAGTCTGCTTGATCTTTCCTTGTTAACAAAGACTACAAAAAATAAGCAAAATGAAAAGGGGCACTGCATCTCTATGCTTGGACTTTACAAAGCACCCTTCCAGTCGACAGATAAAGTCAGTGCTGCTTTTGACCATTTGCTTCTATGTATGTTTTGATTTTTAAACCTGGATCTGCATCTGAAAGCTCAGTCACTGTCAGTACAGTGTTGTTTTTGCAAATCATAAACGCTTAGAAAGAATGAGTCTCGACGCATACTCTGAGACACACTCAGCTAAAGCCAAATTTTCACATTCTTCATTGTTCACGTCTGTGTGTCAGTGTCACATGCCTCATGACTCACTCACGTTCTGATTATTCATCATGTGACTGCAATCCCAAAAGCCACACAAATTAAAAAGCTGTTATCCTGTTTTCAGGGAAATTCCCAGCAAGCTTTCTGATGTAAATTAAATCAGAGAGCTCTTCTGGGAAGTGCTATGTTCTGTTCTGAGCTTATAATAGAAAACAGAGCAGAGAAGTTTTGTGGTTTCCACGTTACATTAGTTTGCAGTACACAATGTTTACCTGCAAGAAGTACACTTTATTAGGCTGACATTTTAGAAATAAGCTTATATAATCTAGTTAAATGGCATATTTTTATATAAAAAGCATATATTTATCCAGCGTATGCAACTGAAATATATTACTTAATTTAAATTAGTGTTCTTAATAAAGTTGTAGAACTTAAGTAATTTGAGGTTACATAGCTTGCCTAACAGTACACAAACAGATGTTGACCACATATCAGCAAACAAGTTCATTTAGCTCCCTATGTTATATACTGATATAAAATCCAAACAGTAAAAGATTACAAACCCAAATTTCAATAAAAACAGGATTGTTATTTATAGCCAGTATTTATGGTTTCACAGCTTAAAAATGTTCTTAGGTACAACTCTGAGGAGTAACTGAGCTAAAGTGGGTTGGGGAGGATTGCTAGAACTAAAGCTAGGTTAACTCTTTAATATGGACTACTACACTTTACTACTATTTAACTACATTTGATTAATGCATTTACAATAAATAGTCTTACAGGGCGAAAGTCTATTTTTCCAAGAGAAGCAGGCACAGGGGATAAAGCTTCAGAATATAAACATAGAGAATGTTAACACTGCCCAGTTAGCCTAAATAGCATTTCTTTGGGAAGGAATAAAAATAGTTAGGAAAAAAATATGGACACAGAAAAAAGAAATGCAGGGAATTGTATTTTCACCATGTCTGTTTCTCTCTCTCTTTCTTTGTTCATTTTAGACTCTTTTATACCTATTCAATGCTTCTTTTGAATTATGTAACACTTTTTTATTTCAGCCACTTTTGTTCAAAAACGTTTTCACTTGTGACCTCTTAGTTAAACAAGTAATTAATTTCATTATTTGTAATCCTCATCATGTTCTATAGAAAATGTATTTATGTGTGTGTGTGTGTGTGTGTGTGTGTGTGTGTGTGTGTGTGTGTGTGTGTGTGTGTGTGTGTGTGTGTGTGTGTGTATGTATATGTATATATATATATATATATATATATATATATATATATATATATATATATATATTTATTTATTTATCCTTCTACTAAGCCTAAATATTAGAAGTATATCCAACAAAGTCCATGAACTCCATGCCACCATAGACTTGTACTCCCCAGATATAGTCACCCTGACAGAAACCTGGCTAAAACCTCACATTACCAGTGAGCAAATACTCCCTACAGGTTATGGCATACTAAGAGTAGACCGGCTAAACAAGAAAGGAGGCGGTGTAGCTATAATATTTAAACAGCATCTAAACATCCAGATCTTAAAATCATCAGCTCCACAAATAGGCAATGACGAAATAATATATACCAACCTCAAAATAAACCAAAACAAAACCATCAACATAATTGGATGCTACTTCCCACCTGGCCAAAACATCCCTCCACAGCTGGTCTACCCACCATCTCCTCCAAGAAACTATCATTTTAGGTGATTTCAATATTGACTGGCAATCCTGTTCTGGCAACCATCCTACCCATCATGTAAACCTTCATGGTTTCACCCAAACTAGTCCAGTCGCCAACCAGGATAAATAAAAACTCCAGCAAGCACACTACCCTGGACTGGATACTAGTCAGTAAGAGCCCCCCAGTCATATATAACAGGCTGCTTATCAGATAGCCTCAGTGATCACTCCCCAACATTCCTACTCAAAAAATACCTATACCAAGCTAAACCTGTCATCTACCATAAAATACGTAAAAAACTAAACTTTAACCCACTCACATTCATCTCATCCCTCAAAGAATGTAACTGGCATCCTCTAAAGTACCTCAGTCTTGATGACACAGTTGAATTTTTTAATACTACCTTCCTGAGCATCCTTAATTACCATGCCCCCATAAGACTTTCCAGAATCAAAGCACAACCCTCCCCATGGCTACAGAAAACCACTTAGTCAGAAATGAAAAACGGGGATAAAGGCTGGGAGCACTGGCACAAAACCAAAACCCCTTCAACTAGACAGAAATTCCTAGAACTACACAATAGAGTCAAAAAGCTAATAAAACAGGACAAATTCCAATACTACCAGTCTGCCCTAGACTCCTCTCAACACTGCCCCAAACAATTCTGGTCCTCCATAAACTCCATCCTCCACCCAGGTAAAGTCAGTACTCCTCCTCCTAACATCCCTCACTCCTCAGAAAATATTGCTGCCTCATTCAACACACACTTCACACAAACCATACTATCACTAGCTAAACAACACAACCCCCCCTCCCCTCCAACCCACACCTTCAACTAGTAATCTCCCCACTGCCTTCTCTTTTTCTCCTGTACCTACCTCCAACATAAAAAAACTCTTAACTAAACTTAAGCCCACCAGATTAGCAGCAGACAACCTCCCAAGTGAAATTGCAGCTGATGCTCTGGCCTACCCAGTATCCATCTTGATTAACCGATCTCTGTCAGAAAGTTACGTTCCCACACTGTGGAAAGTATCACATATAATTCCCCTCCACAAAGGCGGATCCTCCACAGAACTAACTAATTATCGCCCCATAGCTATTCTCTCTCCACTCTCCAAAATGTAGAGAGATGCATACACTCTCAGGTCTCAGACTACCTCCTTACTAACAACCTCCTTTCCAATACTCAGCATGGTTTCCGACCAAACAATAGCACCACCACTGCCTTACTGTCCTTTACTAACACTATCCTTCAGCATAAAAACAATGGCTATCTCTCCTCTGCTACTTTCCTGGACCTATCTAAAGCATTTTACATGGTCCCACACAAACAACTGATCTCTGTCCTTAATAACCTATCCTTCTCACAATCAGTCACTAACTGGTTTCAGAGTTACCTGTCTGACCGCCAACAATCCGTTGTATGGCAGAATAACATATCTCCCCAACTACCTGTCTCCATAGGGGTTCCCCAAGGATCCATCCTTGGACCCCTACTCTTCTCTGTTTTCACCAATAATCTAGCCTCTGCCACCAAACATGGCACACTCATACAATACGCAGATGACTCAACCATGATCTGCTCAGCCCAGTCCCTACCCAAACTGCAAAAAGTCACACAGGAAGTCTTTTCCTCTGTTGCAACTTGGTTATCCAATGCCCAATTAATACTCAACCCAAACCAAACTAAACTACTCATCTTCCAACCCACCAAACATACTCAAAACAACTCTCACTTTAACATCACAGCAAAAGACAACACCACTGTATACCCAACTGAACACACCAAGTTGCTAGGAGTGGAAATAGACAATAAACTAAAATTTGACATTCACATATCCTCGACCATAAAAAAAGTCCACAAAAAACTAGGAGCGCTATACATAAATAAGCAACTTCTCACCAAAGCAGCAAAGATTTCAATAGCAAATTCCCACCTTATCTCCAACCTACTTTATGCCTGTCCAATATATACCAACCTAAGGCAATGCGATCTAAACAAGCTAGAGACCTGCTTCAACAAAATTGCCAAATTCGCTACAGGGGCATCCTACCATAGTCACCACTGTCTCTCACTTGCTGAACTGGGCTGGCTTGAACTCCCTCACCTCCTTCAATGGTATCAACTCTCACTCGCCCACAAACTAGTAAATCATCCACTAAATGTTCCATCCCTCCAGAATCTACTCCAACCCTATCGCACCACCAGACCACTAAGATCCAGCAACAAAAATCACTTGCAGATCACTAAAGCCAATAACTCTGCTGGTGAAGCACTATTCTCTTGCACCATAGCCAAATTATGGAACTCCCTCCCACCCACAATTACCATCATGCACCGACTTCAAAACTTTTCTAAAAGCGCACCTAAAAACATGCTGGCTATGCCCTTGCAACTCCCACTCAAATATCACCCTCCCCATCCAACCACTACCTTTCTTTCCACTCCACTAACTACCTTGATTATAGCAAGCTCAAATGCTCATAAGCCAGTACTTATTATACAGCAGGAACTTCTTCTTGTAACATTTGTTAATGTCTGTTATGTACTTCACAGATAAAGATTCTAGTTGTCTACTGATGTACTATGTTCTTCATCTGTAAATATGTTGTAGGTAATTGCTATGTAAATTGTTAATCGCTATGTAATCCAATATAACTACTGTCTGTTTATTTTAACTGTGGAGCTTTTCTCCCCGGGACTCCGCTGAAAATGGACCTATGTCCAGTCGGACACTCCCGGTCAACAAATATAAATAAATAAAAAAAAATAAATAAATAATAAAAAAAAAAATATATATATATATATATATATATATATATATATATATATATATATATATATATATGTATTTATTTCTTTTTATCCTTTGTTGATCGGGTAGTTCCACTAGGGTAGTGGTTTCTTTTCAGGGGAGACCTGAGGTGGTAAACTGTTCCTCTGATTTGTTCTTTGCAAGGTACATGTTTCAGAAATCCATTCACTCCATTTACTTTTCCTTTCATCTATACATGGAATAAGTAACTTGCCATGTAGGGAAGTATTTACTTTCCTTGATTTAGTTTGAGATGCATATACCTGCTATAACCATAGTCCTTGATGCTGCTGCCTTTATCCTTTTTTCTGCTGTCTTCAAGACTATTTCTACAGCACTTGAAAAGTATTCAAAGTAGTATCTCGCAAGTGAACAACAGTTAGTAACCCAAGTGTTTGAATTCTAGTTTTAAAATGCACTGATTACTATAATACACAAAATGAGGATCATTATGTGCTTTCTTTTGTTAACACCTTTTCCGCCTGTCCATCCTGGAGCCTGCTGTCCTACCCTGTGATCTGTCACAAACATTTTGGCTTCTCATATTCAACAAAAATCACAACCTCAAAGTCTTTCTTGATTACATCTTCATACTGACAGCCCCAGGCCCCACGCAGTGGTAAACTCTTCTTATGTTTGTATATACAGAAATATATATATATATATATATATATATATATATATATATATATATATATATATATATATATATATACCCATACACACACATATGTATATAAATGCATTGCACTAAATAGAGACAAGATACCACTTTTTTTGGTTTTATGTTCTTTTAAACTATATTCACCACCAGTAACACACACACAATTCATATCATTAAACAGAAGCTACTAATATTAAAACCACCCTGAATCAGTAACATCAAAAACACAAACAGGGATCAGCCTAAAAAAGAAAATGGTGAAGGGCAAGTCCCTGCTCCCACTGAAGCTCCCACACCCTTTTATTAAAGTATTCTCACTCCACGGTTACACACCCATGGAGTTAGGACAAATAACTTAATATCCATCCCTGCATCAAAGCTGTAACTCTTCACATTAAAGAAATGCAAATGAAATCTACATCTCAGTAGCAACTATGCTTAAATTAAAAAAATAATTTCTGTAAAACTAAACTTAAAAAAATCAAGTCCACTTACCAAAGCAAGTGCTAAAAGCATACAAAACTGCAAACCATGTAACTTTCAATTAAATGGGATCTCAACAAGTTACTTAAAACAGCCCTAGCAAGCTGAAGCTTATTACTCTCCATGATTAGGAAGTGTACAAGACTTCCAAAATTCAGAACTCTTCTAAAAGACCATCTTGCTGAAGACCACAAATGCGCATACTGTAATGAAAATGGCTAACTACTCCATTATTGTTCCCAGACTGCCAAGAACATCATTTCTGCAAGATTAATACATGATAACTTTGAATATAATTACAACCAGGCATGTCCAAGGGTCAGCTTCCAGTGATTTCTCCTGTCCACCTGGTGAATCTGGGCATACTGGGGCAATGTAGTGATTGCCTCATGTACATAGACAACCCTCTCCTCCTACCACCAAATACAACCTGCAAGAAATGCAATAACATAGCCAAACTGGAAGTAAAGCTCTCTCCAACCAAGACTGTGCTAGACAGTCAAGAGGAGAAGGTAAACATCTGCACTACACCTCAAACAACACATAGCCCTACAAAACCCGCACCATCAACACCCACACATAGTAACACGAAACCCACATATGCAGAGGCCCTTAACATTAACCTACCCAAGCAATGAGGACCTCCAAAGCTGAAACGCAAACACCAATCATAACCAAAGCGACACGTAGCTCACAACACCAGCGTGCCACCCAAAAACAGCCCCTAAGACAAGACAACATACCAAACACTTTAGTCATAGGTGACTCTATAGTCAGGAACACTGATGTCCTACTTACCAGGCTGAACAAGGAGAAAATTACAGTCAGCTGCCTGTCGGGTGCCAGGATCCGCCACATAATGCATGCACTCAGGTCACTCCACAACAAGTACAAGTACGGCTCTGTCATTGTTCATGTTGGTGTGAACGACCTGAGACGTACCTCCCTGGACTACATGAAAAGAGACATGGAGGAGCTCTCCAATCTTGTAGCCCAGGCAGGTATGACCCTAGCCCTGAGTAACATCCTGCCATCACCCAGAATGATACCACAGTACAAGGACAAAATGATTGACTTCAACAATTGGCTAAGCTTCTGGTGTCATTCTAAGGGGATCCAGTACCTGTCTGCCTATTATGACATGATCGACAGACCACAATGCTTTGCCAGAGATGACCTGCATCTGTCACCCTTGGAATTCCGAATACTGGCTAAGGCTCTTGCCACCCCTATAGTGCCTTTTTTAGGCAAGGTTCAAATGACAATTCACCACAGTAACAGGTACAAGCAAGCAAAATCTGAGGGTAATGCTACTCAATGCTAGAAGTCTAAACTTCAAAATGCACTCACTCAAGGCACTCCTTAAAATGGAGAACATTGACATCTGTGCAGTGACTGAGACCTGGTTCAAGGCTCCAGAGAGCACCCCTGCTTTACCAGGCTATAATTCATACCACACCTTTCGGCCACCTAACCTGGACCGAAACACTAAAGGTGGAGGCATGTCCATAGTCATCGGGGATATCCACACCTCCAGGCTAGTTGTTCAACATAATGCATCTGAGATTATCCAAGTGCAACTAACTGGAAAAAATTAGGGTACAACTCAACACCCTAATAATGGGCGATTTCAACTACCCCACCATTAACTGGGAAAACTACTCATGCACCAACTCTTTTGCTCAATGTTTTCTGGAATTCATAAATTCGAACGCCTTGGATTAACTTATCCACACCCCCACCAGTGGCAGCAATATCCTAGGCCTGGTCATTACCAACACGGGCGACTGGTGTTCTACACCAGAGGTCAGTTCCCCGTTGGTCAGATCTGTCCACAAGCTAATCAGGCTAGACATCCACATCCCACCCCCACCTCCCATTAGGGAAAACACCAGAAAAAAATTCTCCAAAGCCAACTTCACACTTCTTAAGACAGAAGTGGCAAACTTCACGATACCCAGGCAGATGGAAAATAGAGGTATGACTGCTGAATCCTACAAAAATGCACTTTATAAGCACTTACACGAGTGCATGGATCGTGCTATCCCTAACAGAACCAAGATGCTATCCTCAAAAAAAGAAAGCCAGTCTGTTGGTCCCCTGCCATAAACAAACTCTGCAACAGAAGAAAAAAACTATTGCAAAAAAGAGTAAAATTCCATGACTGGAAAAACTCTGGTCAGCCCGAGTAAGAAGCTGAGATCCCTCATAAAATCCTCCAAAGCTAGTTATGAAAACAACATCGCCACTGATTCTAAAGGCAACCACAAAGCATTCTATAGCTATATCTAGAATCCCAAATGGCAACACTCAGATCTGCTCTGAGTTACAGCACAGAATATTGCTATAAAAGTGCATTGTCATCCCCTTTGGTAAAAACTCTGTACCCATGAGCTACCACATAGGTGGTAGTCTACTTAACACCGAAAGTATAAGAGATCTTGGGACACAGGTGGACAGTAGTCTCTCCTTTGATAATCACATAATGACTAAATATACAGAACCAACTGATATTGTGAACATCCTGGCAGATAGGTTCAGGGTTAACTTTTCCCTCCTCATCCCCTAAAGGTCCCATCTCTATACCGGAAGAATGCAAAGTTCCTGTAAATACGGCTGCACAGGTAAAAACCACACTCTCCAAAGCCAAGAACACAGCATCCATGGGACCTAACAACATCCCAGGCTGTGTTCTACATGAACTACAGAATGAACTGGCACCCCACCTAAGCACCATGTTCATTCATAGCCTCACCTCAGGCTTTGTGCCCACTGAATGGTGCACAGCGACGGTTATCCCACTCCACAAAGGGGGAGCCACCACAAACCCTGGGAACTACTGCCCCATTAGCCTAACAAGCCTGGTCTGCAAGGCCATGGAATGTATCATCATGGAACTTATAAACAAAGACATTGGAAATCTCCAAACTCTGGACCCCACCCAATTCGTGTTTATAAAAGGCAGATCATGTCTCCTAAACCTGACTTACTTCTTTGAAGCAGTCACCAAAGCCGTAGATGAGGGTAAGGTGGTTCACACAGCCTATCTAGATCTCGCCAAGGTTTCTGACACCATCCCCCACTCTGGAATTATAGATAAACTCACTAAACTAGGTATAAATCCCTATGTCACAAGATGGGTTGCCAACTGGCTCACTGACAGAACCCACACTGTGAAAGTAGCAGACTCCAAATCCGACTTCAGACCAGTGACAAGTGGAGTACCACAGGGTTCAGTCCTGGGTCCTCACCTGTTTGGTATCTAATTTTCTGAAGTACAGGTTAACACAGAAGGAAGGCCTCAAGCTCAATGCCAAAAAGTGCATTGTCATCCCCTTTGGTAAAAACTCTGTACCCATGAGCTACCACATAGGTGGTAGTCTACTTAACACCGTAAGTGTGATGAGACCTACGGACACAGGTGGATAGTAGTCTCTCCTTTGATAATCACATTGCCACAGTAGTCAGGAAATCCTTCTATGTGGCACAACTCATCACAAAAGGTTTCTCATCCAGGAAAAAAGAGGTCATTGTTCCCCTCTACTCGTCACTCATTAGAATCATTATACAGTACAATGCCCCTTTTGGTTTGTACCTCACAAGACATCTAGAACAACTGGAAAGGCTGCAGAAATACCTCACAAAGAGGATTACTGGCCTCGAACAGATGCCCTACGCAGACAGTCTCAAAAAACTCCAGCTTTACTCTGTCGTATATCGCCTACTCAGTGGTGATCTCTACCTAACATACAAAGCTATGTCAAACCCAGAGCTGTTAGACATGCTCCACTTAAAGAAATCCCAGTCCCTCCAAGCTACACGCTGTAGGGACCTAAACCTTGTCACCACAATAAACAGAACATGCTGGAGGGATAGATTTCTGTTCCAGAGACTTCCCATACTCTGGAACAAACTACCTGTCTATATCAAACAAAGCTCCTCATTAGCACTCTTCAAGAAAAATCTTGATGATTGGATGGGAAATAGGAAATTCACCCCAGGGATCATCTCTGTGGCTCTGCTCGACAGGGGAACAAGAAAATTATTTTTTTGGGTGGCGAAAGCCAGGGTACCTTTTTGGCTAGGCTTGTATCGGCCCTAGGGCCAATAGCCTAGTACCTACCTATGAACCTATAAGTTTAATTTGTATATAAATACTATTCATACTTGGCATTTTATGTCTGTAAATACTGTATATGGTGTAAATTAATGTCTGTTACAGTGTTAAAGATGATAGTGTTAGACATCCTGTGATGTTTGTGACATTAACTGTTCATACATATAAAGTTGGCATGAACTGTATATTGTTTAGTTTTGCGTTTTGGCATTAGCTGTTATGTCTCTGCCTTTTGGCCTGGGTTGTGACTAAAAAAGGTCCTTATACCAGACATTACCTCATACTGGTGTACAGGTGTTTTGTTTTTTTTTTCTTTTTTTATCCCCAGTGTTCTTGCTTGCTGAACACTGTTCCTTTAAGCACTACTGTGAGGGACTACTTTGCAACCTCAAGCCACAAAAGTTCCCTTAACACCTAAACAGTACTACAGATACTGCTCAGTATGGAGAGTAAAAAACAGTGGTCCAAAGCCCCAGTCCAAAATATTTTCCAGAGTCTAATCATATGTGATGATGGTTGGTTGCAGCATGTGCCTTTAGGTCAGATGATATCTGAGCAAACCCTGTTGTCTTTTATTCCGTCACATTTATGGTACAGCACTTAGTGGATGTATAGCAATACACATTATCACTGACTCTCCCCAGCTTTCTTGGCACACTCTACAAGGTTTAAGTAAATATTATGGCTGGGATTCATAGTAAAATTGTGCATGGAACACAAAGCACCATAGTACACCTTGCATACTAGTCAAGCTTGTCCAATTCATAGTCCTGCTACTGGCTAGAAGTGCAGCTCCACACATCTGGGCCAGCTAGGGTTTCACTGCCTCATACATATGTGTACGCGCGTGTGTGTGTGTGTGTGTGTGTGTGTGTGTGTGTGTGTGTGTGTGTGTGTGTGTGTGTGTGTGTGTGTGTGTGTGTGTGTATCAGGGATGGGGCCTCTGCTAATGAGGCCCATAATTAGCCTGATGCTCTACTCTTTTAGGATACTTGCATAGTATGAAAGTTCTGTAGTCTGCACTATTCAAGTTACCTTAAAGAGCAGTGTAGAAATATGTAAGTGTACATACACCTAAGTATTTAAGTGGAGGACTTGTGCAGGGGAAGTGGGACAGCTTTATCCTGTAATTCAAGTAAGTAGGAGTGAATGCACATAAGGGAGTACATAGGTGTTTCTCTATATGTATGGGTACAGAGACAGTGTGTGAGTGGGTCTGTGAGTGTCTGTGGTTGAATACTTATTGTGTGTGCTTGTGTTTGTTTGAAACTGTCTGCAGGTGCGTGTGTGTGTGTGTGTGTGTGTGTGTGTGTGTGTGTGTGTGTGTGTGTGTGTGTGTGTGTGTGTGTGTGTTTGTGTGTGTGTATGTGTGCATAGGAAGGTCTGTGTCTGTGTAGGGTCTGGTAGGACCTCTGCTGCTTCACAGCACATGTTGGTAGGGCATTCAACTGAGTATCATAAAACTGAACAGTTAAGCAATTCATAGGAAAGCAAATTCCTCATAAATTGTATGTTGCCATTATGGGAAAATACATGACTATGAATCACAAAATGGTCCAACAACACAACTGAGAACATTGCTGCAGGGTGAATTGTACTGATTTACCATTTTCTGTGCATCCTGGCCTTAGTCTTTGGTCTAACCAAAGAATGGTCATTCACGAGGATCTGTCCTGCCTGGTTTCTCTTCTTCTTCTGATCAAGGACCAGTTTATAGGTTTATTTATATTTTTGGATTAGCCCTAATTTTCAATATCTAACCACAGAGGGCTTGTTGCTTGTGTAAGATGGATGAGCACTTTAATAGGTCTGCCCCCCTCCCCTCCACAACACTGTGTAAACAAGGAAGTAGTACACACAAATTCAGGAGAGGCAGGGTCTTGCCCTTGCAAAAACACTTACCACAGTCTTCATGGATGGGTTACTGGACTGTGGTGTTGATCTGTGATCGAAACATTTTTCCAAATGGCTAATCATTCATAGGGGAAGAGTCCATGCCTCCATTGTTCCCTATAAAGAACAGCAGCCTATCAAATATTTATTTTATGTACACATTTGATAATCAAGTGAATGGGTTGCTGCAGTGACCCTTTTTAGCTATAACCTGGGCATTAAGGCATATGGAGTGCATATATAAAAGAGTTGTATGGTAAAGTGAGAACACTGAAGTTTCTCATAAAGTAAGAGGTTGCATTATAGAAAGATGCAGAGCAAGAGGTGGTCAGGCATTTAAAAACAGCATTTTGTATACAATAGTGCAGAATAGTGGGAGTAGATCTTGGGCTGATAGGGTTGGTAGAGACAAGGTGGCAGTGGTGGGTTCTGTTATTGGACAGAATTATAAAGTGACACATGCTTCCCAGCTCAGCTGTTCCTCTTGAGTAGGTGTATCTCTAAACCTAGTTCTCCACTGACTGTGTCCTGTTATTCTCTAGATGCCATTCACCAGGATATCCCATGCCTTTCATTCTACCCTCTGGGAGATGGACAGTCTTCTGGTGGATGCATAGTCCTACCCAGGCCAGACAGTCTTATAATGTAGCTGAGCCTTCAAGACCAATAATGGATATCTAGTATAAACCAAATGAACTGTTTGTTCATGTGCATTAGTCAGGCTAATAATTAACATAGTTTTATGTAACATGTGCAAACAAAAATCACCTGTTGTCCTAGAACTGTCATTTTAAATGTTTATTTCAACACTCTTTTTTAACTATACATTTTGTGTAAATATCTGCTCTTCCTATTTTGTGTCAGATATTTTTCCCCTTTGATCTTCTCTGAGAATCGGTCTTCCTAGCTAGATATCCTCATTTAACAAATGTAAATACATTAAATATGATACCAAGGGCCAACAGTTTCTTTCAGATGCAGAAGCCACAGTCAAGAGTTTGGTATGTAAACATCTAGCTCTGCTATGACCACAAATATGCAAAACTGCTAATGGTTATGTTACCAGAGATGAAGGGCCTGATTAAAGAGAAGGGACCACTCAGCAAGGGCCACATGTTCTCATTCTCCTGAAAGGAAACGTATGAAACTACCTAACTTCCTCCAGCCAGTATGCCACCCCTTTCCAAAAAGGTGAGTTCAGTGCAGCAGAAATGAGCTGCTGGCCAGAATCACAAGCACTGAAAAAATAATAATCAAAATTAATAGTCTCAATACAGCTCAGATATTAACCATTTCTTCCATAAATTCCTGAAAGAACTGAAGCAAGCTGTGATTCCTGCGTTCTCCAAACAGAAAGTCCTACTTGTGGTGGGCTCTCTGAATGCAGCATTACCAAAGCATCCCGACAATGCAGAAATACTAAAAGTGTTGCTTGAGTTTAAAACCCTTACACTGGCCCAGCATGAATAACCAAAAAGGTTGCTGGCTAAATATGACCAAAAAATTGCAGAAGCAAAAAACATGATCACAGACTATGAAAGAAGCATAAAAGAATGAGAACTTCAAATTAATCTTCTAATAAAACAGTGTCAATTACATCTTTAGAAACCACCTACCAAAGAAAATAAATACTAGAACTCTAAACTGACAGCATTCAGAGTGCTGGAAGAGAATGAATGCAAAAGCACAATGCACATTTTGCCAGTGCTACTTCAGTGCACTGTTACAACGAGACCTTAGACAAATCTAGATCTAGAGGTTTCTTCAGATCCTTATCCACAAAGTCAGGATCCAATAGTGACCACAGCTCATAATACTAAGATATTTATCTTTTAGGCAGTAAGAAGAAATTCGCAAGGTGGCCTTGCCTCTATACAGATTCCAATATCCCAGCTAATATGGATTATTTACAGTTGCTGAGAGAGCAAAGAAAGTGACTTCGATCCATTATTTCTGCATTAATTAAACAGTAAGTGAAATATTCACTCAGTACTCTTATGCTTTAAAAGTTGCAACAAATAAGGGAGTGCAACACCTTTAGAAGTGGAACTGGCCCTAGAGGCACCCTAAGGATAACAGCTATTGCCATCCAATACACAAATGGCCCAAGGTATGACATTAACTCCAACTGGATGCGAGTAATTACCTCATTCTAGAAACACAACTTCATCTAAATGTAAAAGGAAGCTAGGGTGCAGTTAGCAGCCCTCAAAGTAACTGCATGTGTTTGTAGAATAGAGTACTGTGCTGAACTCAACAAAATATAGCTTCCAGTATTTGCTTAGACCAGATGTTGCCTTTAATTATATTAGATAAGTCATTACATGACTTTATCCTGTATTTAAAAAAAATATTAAAAAAACAGTGAATACAAGTAAGGTTCTATTTATTTCTATTAGTTCTATTATATTTATGTAAAGAAACAAGAAAACAAAAGGCAGATTTTTTTTTATTATTCAAGAGATGCATTTAGCTATTGCTACAAAATGTACAAAACTGGCTTGGACAAATTATAAGATAGTGACATCTTAACTGTACCCCTGAAGTTAGAGGATGGAATTAGGATTCCTGGTTGCCCACTTGTCTGATTTAGAAGTACTGGACATTTACCAGGACACAAATGTTGTTTGGCAAGAATTAAAGTCTATTTAATGGAAAGTGTGGTGCTCTTGCTTCATTTTACTCCCCACCCCCCATGATCAACCCCTAAATTGATTCAGTCATCATCCATGATTTCAATGGCAGAAGGGAACATTACTTTGGTTGAGGTGCAGCTTCAACTGCCTGATGAGTGTGCCAAGTCTGCCAGCAAAACGAGACAATCGGAGCTAGATAAATTTTAATGCTGGGGGATAGGATTCAGAGATTGGGATGCATATTTCAGTAACCATTTGACTTTAATCTATACCCACTATTGACAATGAACAAAGCAATATGCCAATACAAGATTGATAGACTTTATTGATCAAAGTCATGGACATACAAGATTCAGGGGTCTGAAGTAGTCCCTCAACTTCTTTCCAAATATGCCACCTCCAACACCAAAAGTTCAGCTCTCTACCTTTTGGTGTAAACAGCAAATGGACCCAGAATCAGTTGTATCAGAAACATGAGGGCAAATTAGAAAAGTTAACGGAGGACTCTCCTTACCCTGAGACCTCCTATGAGAAGCAGTCAAGAAGTATCTCCATTTTTGGTTACAGTTACAAAGATTTAACATACCTCTTGCAGTAATTTTGGAAGAGTATGCATCTCTATGATCATTTAAGGATTCTTGCACTGCAGCAATAAAGCAGAAGAAAGGTGGGGATGAGATGTAGACTTTGCAATGCCATGAACTTCTATCGTTACTTTGAAAGAAAACAGATGTACAATTACAGAAGCTGCAATGGAGTTACAATTCCAATTCAAAGAAGGAGATGTGGCGTCTAGTATACAGACAGATGGGATGTTAAGCATAATATGGCAATAGTACAGCAGCTAACTGTGAGGGCTAAATTACATGGTAGAGGTGATATTTTGAGTGTCTCATCAAACATTCAATGCTCATAAGAGTGAAGAAAGAAAGAAAGAACAATAATTTTAGACCAAACGCAAAATCATTGAAAATAAAACTTTTTTTTTTTTTTTGCAGTTTACTATCAAAATGTAGAGAATCAGAACATTTTTCCACAAAGTGATCGACTTGTTTATCTGAATTTGGTTACTGATAACGTTTTTGCAAGGGGCATGCCCCCCTGCATATTATATATACCAACTCTGAGATTACACTACAGTGAGGAAAAGGGAACATTTCCTGATCCGCACTGTATCACGATCGCAATTCATAACTTTGACTGCATATTAGTGAATGTGTACTCATTTTTGCTAATATGAAGTCTTATAGTTTCAGTTTGACAGTACCGGCATTGGTAGAACACATGTTAGACCAACGCATTTTCATCGAACTGCATTTCCACATTTTGATTGTAAACTTTTTTTTTCCAGGGGGCAAGCCCCCTGAACCCCCCATGCCCTCTGCTAATTATATATACAAACTCAAAAACTGCATAATAGCAGGGCGAGGGCAAATTCCTTGACCAAACTGTACTACGATCTCATAAATACTGACATTAAAATGCCACTGAAAAGAAAGTTTACTCATATAAGCATGCTGTGTTATTTACAGATGCAAAAAACATTCAGTCTTGGAAGCATTCATTATACTGACATGCAACCAACATTTTAGAAACATTCAAAATATATCTGGGACCTTTTTCATGCCTTAGATGATAAGATGAGGTATAAAGCAGTATGGTTCTTACCAAAGCTACCCCTAAATAATCTCACAGTAGAAGACCAGGAGATACTGTCCTCTCTTGTATCCCTTGCTAAAAGTCATGGTGGCGAGGAATAAAAAATAAACAAATAAATAAATCCTCAGGGATAGTTGATCTCCTGGGAGAGGTCTACAAATACAGGGGAATAGAAATTATAGAAAATTTGCTGCAAGTTTGCAGAGAAGCATGGGAAGACAAATTGCTTCCAACATTATGATGCCATGGCCAATGATGCTATCCTAAAAGGTGATGTCTTCTTACTATACATTTTAAGATTTCTTGTGGTGGTGGTGGTGGTGGTGGTGGTGGGGGGGGGATGTGCCTAGCAACTCCAGAGAAAATACCGAAACTCGTGCGTCCTGATGAGTATGGGATAATAAAAGGGACATACATATTTGACAATATTAGAATGGCATTATCAGTTCAATGCCTGACTAAATGAGAAAGGCTACAACTCTTACTCAGCCTGGATACTTAAAAAAGCACTTAACCAACTTAGCTGGACTACATGCTGTCAGAGTTACAGCTATTATCAGTTCCCAAAACTGTTAATTGATATGTTGGCATATCTATATCAAATGACATCCTCAGTCATTAAAACACAGTGACTACAGGAAAAGTAATGGGGCAGGGGTGTCCACTGTAGCCACACTTCTTTGTTCTACTCACTCATCTGCTGCCTGCAGTAATCTGACAGAGTAGAGGTCATACCTCTCAACCTGTCAGCACAAAATATCCACTCAAAGTCAAAAATAATAGGGGATAGTTTTTAAATATTGCTCTTACAAACTCAGAAAGTTGACAGAATAACAGATTTTGCTTTAAGGTCCATTTTCTTATTGACTTTAATCCTCAGTGATTTGCTAGGAAACTCCATATTTTATGAATAACAGACCAAAGATATGAGCCAAAAATCTGGACATTCTGTGAAAATCTGGACAGTAAAGCCTGTCATCCCAATGATGTTAGCATTTTCTTGTCAACCCTGAATCACTAAGTCTACTCTAGGTGGTGTTAAGGGGTATTGATGAAATCTTAATGAGGATAAGGGCATGTCTGTCTAATATAGAATAACAGAATATATACAGGGGAGATTCTGATTTCCTTGGAGTATAAGCTGTCTTAAACCCATCAGGATGTGATTCAGATGAGTTACATTAAGATTATTCATATGGTAACAGAACATAGAGAAAGCTGGAAATGGCTGACACTACCTCTGTACAAAAGATAGTAGGAGTCGGAAAGTCTTTTTTTCTCCATAAGTTATTATTACTAATTTTGACTCTGACCTATCGTACCCCACGAAGATAAGATGTCAAAGAAAGATTCTTGACTATATTCAGTAACTAAAAAAACTAGACTGGCTGATGAATTATCCTCAGTTTTGGGTCTGAAAAGCTGTTGCTGTATTCCAGGTGTTATACTTCATTTATAAAATACTGCTTAATAAAGCAGTAGTTGCTATGACCGTAGATGCATATGACCTAGTTCAATTGCCAGATATACTTATATGGAGATAAGTTTTATGCTCTGCATTCCACATGTTGTCTCATGAAACATTTTGTGTTTATTGCATTATAATAACTTATTTATTTATTTAACATTTGTTTTCCGGGAAAGTCCAACCGGGACAGAGCCCATTTTCAGCGGTGGCCCGGGGAGAAACTCTCCAGTCAAGACTTTGTATTGTATGTTCTGCAGTTGAATTTATTCAGTTTCTACTCAAAAGATGTTACAGGCTTTATATGTAATTTAAAAATATGTAGTATTTCATCTGTATATTATATTATATAGTTGAAGCTCTTCTTCCTGAATCCCCCCAAAAATGATCTTTTCAGACTCTCTCAGTCAACAAATGCAAGCAAATAAAATTACTGTGTGTGTGTGTGTGGGGGGGTCTATTATTAAGGGTGGGTTAGGCATTCATACTCAAAATATATAAATCTGAGCAGCAGAAATGTATGCATACTATGGGTGCCTTTGTCAGAAAGCAGAAATTTTCAAGACAGTGTCTGAAGTGACATGCAACAAACCAGACCATCTACCCAGAAACAGACTGCTGCTAAGCTTAACAATGAATGCCTGTTGTTTCAGAAGGCTAACTATTAAAAAAAAGAAGAAGAAAAAAAAAAGCTGTGGCTATTACTTATGCTTGAATGGACTAGGCCATTGGTTCTCAGAATCTGTCATACTGAGCTTTCTAAACCACAGTAAAGTCCTTGAGCCTTCCCAAATATCAAAAAACACTGGATCTCTCAATTTAAAAAAGGCCAACTTCCACAATAGCAGTAGATTTACAATAATTAAGAGTTTGATTAGTAGATTATTCATTTATGGAAGCATGCCCTTGTATTGAAGAGAATTTCAAGAAAGGATTTTTTGTGAGCTATTAAATCAATAACAGTTTCCACTAAAGTAATATATATATATATATATATATATATATATATATATATATATATATATAATTTATTTATTTTTTTGGGG